>NW_016158217.1:27403-36944 GCF_001687245.7 Rhagoletis zephyria | reverse complement strand
AATGACAGCTTTTTTGGCACTTTTATTTTTAAATTTTTGGCACATTTTGGCACTGTTTTATCCTCAATATGGCCCTCCATAGTTAGGTATACGGTATATTTTCCTTTGCTGCCTTAATACTTAAGTGCACATTTAAGATACCTACCCGGAAATTCGCATCAGTGGCATTATTTCTAACATTTACAAGGAATTTGCTCCGATAGATGCATTCAACATACCTGCAAATTAGCGATACCTGCCTTAAAAATTGTCCAACTATCAAAGAAAGTATTACGTTTACCTGCACTGGCTCTACACTTACCCTAAATTTATTTTGCTCATCTCGCAGAACAACGAAAACGGCTATTATTTTATGTAGTTATACAGATAATTAGATACCATTCGGAAAAAATTTCGCTTGCAGTAATTTCTACGTGGCGAGTGCTCCTCCATTATTTGGTTTCATAATGATTCGGATATCTTCCTCTTTGAAGTAGTAACGAAAATTCGCTTAAGTGCTTTTTTCGGTTAGGCGCACAAGTTTTCCGTGCAAAGAAGGATGCGCAGCTAAGCAAAATATACTGTAGTTGGCAACCCTGATCGTACTAACTGAAATTTTTTCGCCTGCGCGATAGTAGAAGTACCTATGTATGTACACTTTTAAGATGCATGCATATGAATTATGCGCGGCTTTTATTGCATGTCTGTATTTCCATAACTCCCTGTGTGAGGAAACCAAATAATGTAATTCTTAACAGAAGAACTATAACAGAACTATACTCCTTATTTACTACCGCTGGCAGCTTTAACATTTTTATAGTGGTTTTACGTTTTTTGGCAAATTACGCTCTGTTAGCCATACATTTTACTATGTTTTGAACGCCTTTGTATCAAGACCCCTGGACCATATAGGGAATTCATTTATATTTTAAATTGCATTGTCATCGTGATTGGAACTATTCTGAAAATTTCAAGTCTCTACCTTTTCCGGAAGTTAGTTTAAAATCGATTGGAAGTTTCCGCGGGATGACCAAGTTAACTAAAAGCTTGTAAAAAGTATACAGAAATGAAAGAAAATAATACTTATTTCAAGTCTTTGGATTTGTAGTGTCAGACAAATTAATAGGGTCGCGACATTTTGACAAGTTTTGACTACTTTCCTTTTGTTTGATTAAGGTTTCTTAATTCTTTATAAAAGTATAGCTCATCTACCAAAAATGCAAAACATTATTCAAATTCTGCAAAGTTCCACCAAAGTTTCAAACTTGTATCTACAATTCTTACAAACAAATCGGCATTCTGTTTTGTAGGCCATTAAATTTTTGGTACAATAATGTGCAAGTTTCGAGTTGGTGAAAAACTCTTGATTTTTGACCGTTAAAGGTAAATACCCTAATACCCTAATGGAGATTTTGCGCTCTAACATGGCCACGCTTAGGAACTGGACAGAGAGTAGGGGGCTCGGAATAAACCCCGAAAAAACTGAAGCAATTCTCTTTACAAGGAAACATAGGCTTCCCACAGTCTCACCGCTAATCTTTATGGGTGTGGAGATATCTTTGAAGGAGAATGTTAAGTATCTAGGATTCATATTAGACAGGAAACTTACGTGGAAACCTAATATAGAGGAAAGAGTAAAGAAGGCCAACGTTGCACTACATACTTGCAAACAAGCGGTCGGAATCAAGTGGGGGCTAACACCTCGTATTACACATTGGCTTTACTATTGGCAAATTTAAATATATAAAATAAAATAAAACTTTTTAATATACAACGCTTTTATAAATAGACTAAAAATTAGAAAACAGTATTTCTTAGTCCCATAGAATTTTTATAGATAACTTTTGATTTTGAAATTTTAGCAGAAGTCATTATAAACCATTTATGAGATTGAAAATGAAATGCGTGGGGCACATGTAATAGTCCTGAATTGATATGGAGGGTAATAGACTATATAAAAATCTCGTGTCACGGTGTTAGTGGTCGAACACCTCCTAAACGGCTTGACCGATCTTTATGAAATTTTTTGTGCATATATGGTAGGTATGAGAATCGGATGCAAAGTATATTTCATACCGCTAGGTGCAGGGGGTGTGGCACCTCCCATATAAACCGAATTTTTCACACTGCATATCTCTGAAAGTGTTCATGGTAGCGTACTCGAACATGGTATGGAGATATACAAAAACAATCGCATGGTCATAAAGAAAAATTGTGGTTATTGGAAAAGGTGGCGTGGCACCTCCCTTACAAACCGAATTTTTCATGTATATCTCTGGAAGTGTTCACGGTAGAGTTCTGGAACTTAATATGAAGATATACGAAATCAATCGCACACTCTTGGAGATAAACGTAGGCTATTGGAAAAGGGGCGTGGCACCTTCCATACAAACCGAATTTTTCATACTGCATATCTCTGAAAGTATTCATGGTACAGTACTGGAACTTCGTATGGAGATATCTACTATATAAAAATCTCGTGTCACGGTGTTAGTGGTCGAACCCCTCCTAAACGGCTTGACCGATCTTTATGAAATTTTTTGTGCATATATGGTAGGTATGAGAATCGGATGTAAAGTATATTTCATACCGCTAGATGCAGGGGGTGTGGCACCTCCCATATAAACCGAATTTTTCACACTGCATATCTCTGAAAGTGTTCATGGTAGCGTACTCGAACATGGTATGGAGATATACAGAAACAATCGCATGGTCATAAAGAAAAACTTAGGCTATTGGAAAAGGGGCGTGGCACCTCCCATACAAACCGAATTTTTCATCCTGCATATCTCTGGAAGTGTTCATGGTATAGTTCTGGAACTTGGTACGGAGATATACGCAATCAACCGCATACTCTTGGAGAAAAATTGGAGCTATTGGAAAAGGGGGCGAAGCACCTCCCATACAAACCGAATTTTTATACTGCATATCTCTGAAAATATTCATGGTACAGTACTGGAAGTTCGTATGGAGATATTTATGTATATGAAATCAAGCCCATACTCATGGAGAAAATTGGGACTATTTGAAAAGGGGGCGTGCACCATTCATACAAACCGAATTTTTCATACTGCATATCTCTGGAAGTGTTCATGGTAGAGTACTCGAACCTGGTATGGACACATATTAAATCAATCCCATACCCTTGAGAAAATTTCGGCTATTTTATAAGGGGGCGTGGCGCCTTTCAAATGTACTGAAGCTATTACGTATCTTTGTATGCATACTACGATTGCCAACTTTTGCATTCTTGAAACCGGGACACACAATGTTAGGAAAGAGGGTAGGTAAAATAACACAGAACAACAAAACAATGCAAAATTTCATGGATGCATGCAAATTTTCATAAAGCGATAGTTTAATGATAATACTTTTAAATAACTTAAAAAATAAAATAAAATTGTAATAAAAATTACAACAAATAATTAATTTCTATATATCGTCACCTGAGTCGAAGATCGAACCGTCTCGGCAGCCAGTTCAAAAACACCCTATCTCAGAAAACTGTTCAAGAACGCCCTACTTCAGAATTTGATTGAAAACCGCACCATTTCAGAATTTTATTGCAAAACACCCTATCTCAGAATTTTATTGAAGAACGCTCTATCTCAGAATTCGTTTCAAAAACGCCCTATATCAGCTGAAAATAAATTGAAAATGTGCTGAGAAAAGGCGTTTTTGTATCGGCAGCTGCGATAGGGCATTTTTGAACCAAATTCTGCGATACGGCGTTATTGAAAAGTTTCCCGAGATAAGGCACAATGTATGGAACATTTTTTACTTAAAATTTTCCACGAATTTTCTATAAAAATATAGTTCATCCTACAACAAAAAAACATTAAAAAAAGTTTCTAGACTATGTGCAAAACTCAGGAAATTACATACAAGTTGTCTCTGTAGTTTGAAGTTGGTAAAAAATGGCGTATTCTTCAAGTAGCCACGGCTGGAGCTCTTTGTTTAAAATCCATTCGTCAATAAAATAGCAATCGCGTTTTTGACTTTTTCGTGTAATTCACTCATTTTAACCGGGACAAAATTACACATATTTTTTACATCTAGACTCAAGAATTTACATATTTAAAGTTTTCAAATTATCAGCTGATTCAACGGCGTTGCCAAATTGTTACCAAACAGCTGTATGCACGACATTACCGCATTGCGCAGTTTGTTTATTGTATTTAGTTATGAATGAAACAGTCTGCAGTAAATCGCAGTAGAAAACAAAATACGGCATATAGTGACAATCAGTAAATAGAATTTGAAAAATAAATGTACATATTTCAAGAGTTCTAAATTTTTTTACCACGAGATGTCTAAATTTTTTCCTTGCGAAAAACCGGGACACTTTGAGTCCCGATATGTGTCATACTGGGACCGGGACATATCTCTTAAATCCTTGACAGTCCCGCCGAAAACGGGACGGTTGGCAACCGTGATGCATACATATACACTTTTGCGAGGTTATTTAAGATGGCAATGGAAATATGCCTTCTGACACCACCAAATCGTAATATTAGAAGATAAATGCGTCACTGAAAATCATGAACGTGAACTGTTGGTGAAAATGTTAGACCAAAATGTTTCAATACAAAAAATTAATTTTGGGCGAGACGAACTTCGCTGGGTTTGCTAGTATATGTATGAATGTGGATATATGAATAACGACCGCTTAAAATCGATCTCAGATTTGTACTTTCTCTGTAGAAATTTTAGGTCTATGTTATGTAGTTTGTTTACGCACGTTTTTCGTTTTCAATCTCATAAATGGTTTATAATGACTTTTGCTAAAATTTCAAAATCAACAACGGCCCTTAGCTTAGATGAAAATGCTTCAGTTTAACAAACAACACAACAAACATACCACCTAAATGAATACTATGCACTTAGCTTTAAATTTTAACATTTTCGCAGCTCCCTATGCTTATCTTCATCTAAAGCTACGGTTGCCAGACGTACTGATCTTATCAGTACAGTACTGATTTTTCAACTCTTGTACTGATTTTATTAATTTCTTCAATCAGTACGCTAATGTCCTGATTTCTCAAAATTTTTACTGATTTGTACTGAATTCTCAATTCAAACAAAAAACTTTAGGATTTTCTTAAGGTTTTTACATAACGTTGAACTTCCTTAAACTGTACTGTAAAAAGTAAGAAGATAATTTAATTATAGTTGACATGTTTCAGATAATGTTTCATATGCTAAGAAATTAATATACAAAAAAATATCAATCATTTTATGGGCATATCGCCGGGTCGTTACGTATCAGTTGCGATAATAGGTTTGTTCCACAATCTACTCGAAGTAACTTCGAGTTACACATACGCGTTCCACAAGAAAGTTTTAGAGTTTCTTTGATATACGCTGACAGTTTGGACTTTGCTCGAGTTTTTCTACAAGTAGCTTGTGGAACAAACGTAATATCGAGGGCCTATATTCAATATTCTCTATCTGCAATTTTCACAAAAACAACTTTTTGATGTTAGAACCCATCTGAGTCTTATTTGTCATCACTGGTGTTAATTCTGGCTTTGCAATTTAAAAGTAAATTCTTCTGTCAAGCGTGATACAAGGTCAGCATTAACATCACCGAGGACAGTTAAGTTTTAGGTGGATTTTTATATTAGAATCTCATTTTTGTGAAAATGCAGATAGAGGGTATTGAATATAGGCCCTCGATATGTTGGAGGTTTAATTATTTAAAAAGAAGGCTGACGTTTTTTTGTCGGGTGTTGCTAGTTATCTCGAAAATAACTTTCAGTTTAATAACAACAAATTTGAATATTCGAATGGCTTTTACCTATAACTTACAATTCTTTTTTCACAATTTACTTACATTGCAAAAGAGTTTTGCATACAAGATATAGAGTTAGTTTTAAGCGAATTCTTAGCCTTTCAAAGTTTTTGCGTAGTTGAAAAAATTAATTTAAGCCATGAGGAATTATAGACGAAGTCCCTAAATAGTGTTACTTTTCCACAGTTTGAAAAAATTTTTAATTTTTTTTTTCAATACCACACTCAAACGAATCAACTGAGAGGATCTTAAGTATAAAGTGCAGTGCGCGAAGTGCAATGAACTTTTTCATACCGATTGTGTTAGTATTTTGCCGTCGGATGCTGAATTTATGCTCAATACAGATAAGAGCTTCTTCTGTAAGGTCTGCGCTGATATACGTCGGAGCTCTTTACGTTCGCCTCCTCCACCCTTCGTTTCTAATGAAGAGAATACTGGAAATATGTCAAATAATATCAAATCGACTTCAATAAACCCCAAGCCGAAGTCATTTACTTCTGCAAAGCAGAGTGATGCTTCTGATGAGAACAACAGTAAACATCAAATAACCTTGTTATCTTTGTTCAAAGAGATCACCACTCTTCGTGCTGAGAATGTCCGAATGCTTCAGCTGATAACAGCTTTGTATGAAGATAAAACGAATCTAATGAAGATAGCTAAAAATTCGCATTCCGAACTGCTTGCTATTAAAGAGAGCAGCCGCGATAAAGACAAAGCAATTGCCTCGCTCACCTCTGAGGTTAAAGAGCTTTGTAATGTTGTTAGTGCCATCTATAATAACAGAAGCCAGCTGTAGTTAACATGTCATCTTCGCCTATGCTCACTGCCAAATACAATGCCGATATCAACAGTATTGACGCTTCGTCTGCTTTTTCGTGTGTTGTTGACGTTACTTCTCCTGATGTAATTGATACGACATCATTCTCGTATGCGAATGCTGTTTCTGGTTCTCTCGTCACTGCTAAAAGTAATAAAAAGCAAACATCTGCTAATACGAATACACTTCCTAACGTCAATGCTTCTACTGCTGATACTGTTGTTGCTAGTAATTCTGGAACCATGTGCTCTCTCGGACTTGCTGCTGCTAAGAGAAATAATGACAAGACATCCGCTAGTGCTAATGCACTTTCTAACGACAAAACTTCTGGTGCTGGTGTACGGAAAGACAATAAAAAGAGTGCCAGCGTTGTTGATAGTAATCCCAGTAAAGAATTGGATGTTGTTGTTCCGCACAAATGGTTGCATTTGTCGTCTTTTCAGCCCTCTGTCAACGAAAATGACATAATAAATTTTGTCGCTAAACACGCATCGATTGATTCTGACAGCATCTCTTGCTATAAGCTTATTAAAAAGGACCTTTCTGCTGACTCTTTGAAGAAATTGGTAAGAGTTAATTTCAAGTTGGGTGACTCTTTATCAGACTATAATAAACTGCTAAGCTCAGCCTTCTGGCCAGTAAACGTTAAGGTGCGCCCATTCCAATTTTTTCAAAACGCCAACGCTGCAGGATCAGTAACGTGAATGAATCCGCCAAACCAAATCGCTCCACAACCCCTAACTATTCTTTACATTATCACAATGCGAGTGGAATGCGTACGAAATCCTCACAGTTTCATCTCAATATTTTATCACATGATTTCGATGTTATAGCTATAAATGCAAATTTTTCTTCGAATGAGTTTTTCGGCGACGACTATTATGTTTATCGAAAAGATCGCTGCTCAGATACTACGGGCCTTGTTAGAGGCGGCGTTGTTTTACTTGCAGTCAGAACGGATTTTTGCAGCAAAGCTGTTAATATGAATGGTGTTGGTAGAGAACTGGAGCAAATTTGTGTTAGTGTTAAGTTTACTAACAATAAAACTATTTTGTTCTTAATATCTTATATTCCGCCTAATAGTGATATTGCTGTTTATCAAAGTCATTTAGCTAATCTTGTAGATATAATTAACAATGCTAAGCCGTCTTATGAGATTATTTTCCTAGGAGATTTTAATTTAAGTAGCATTTCTTGGCAGAATCATAGTAATAACATACGAATATCAAGTCTGAAATAGATGAATTAGTTTTATCGACAAGGTTTTCGCACGGTTTTAAGCAATGTAACTCGGTTTCAAACAATAATGGTAGGTTTTTAGATCTGATTTTTGCTACTGCAGAACTTAAAATATCATGCTTTGAAAGCCCAGCGCCTATTTTAGATAATAGTTTGCATCATAAAGCTCTAGATGTTAATTCTGACTTTTATAATTTTGAAAAGAAGCCGCTTGAGTCCGCAGTGGAATATAATTACTTTCGGGCAGACTTTTCTGCAATGAATAAATTTTTGTGTGACATTGATTGGCCATTTTTGGAGTCTTTAGCTAGACTGGAGGATCATTACGATATTATGCGTCAATGGTTTCTGCAAGCCATCCCTAATTATGTTCCGTCTAGGCAAATCGTAATAAATAGAAAACCTCCGAGGTTCAATTCAAAGATTTCCCATTTAAAAAATGTTAAAAACAAAGCATATAAAAAACTGAGAAATAGTAATAATGAAGAGGATCGGCAGAAATTTATTTTTCTGAGAAAGAAGTTCGACTCTCTCCATAAGTTTCTATTTAAGCAATATATGTTCAAAGTGGAATCGGACTTGAAGTCAAATCCTTCTAAATTTTGGTTTTTCATAAATTCAAAGAGGCAAACTAATGGATTTCCTACTAGCATGGAATATGATGGTTTAATGTCTCATAATACGGAAGATACTTGCAACCTTTTCGCTCAACTTTTTCAGAAGGTTTACACAAAACATAATACTTCTACGTTTCCCAACTTTACCCATACTGAATTACCAACAATTAGTTCTCTTGAAATCTCTGCAAATGATGTTCGCCTCGCAATTTCGAACTTGAATTCAAGCTCTAAGGTAGATACTGAAGGATTTTCTCCTGTGTTTTTCAAAAACTGCGCTGACTGCTTAGCTAACCCTATTGCACTGCTTTTCCAGAAATGCTTAAAAAGTGGATCTTTTCTTGAGCCTTGGAAATTATGTTCAATAGTCCCTATATTCAAATCTGGTGACCGTAATGACATTTGTAATTATAGACCAGTTGTTAAGCAGAGCACCATGGCTAAACTATTTGATTTCATACTCCATCAAAAGTTATTTGGTAATTTAAGCAGTGCTATTGTGGATTGCCAACACGGATTTTATCCTGGTAGATCAACGTGTACTAATCTAGCTTTAGTAACAATTGGGTCTACGAAATCAAGTTTGCTTGTTAATGCCTGGTCAGGAATCCCACAAGGGACTCATTGTGGACCTCTCTTGTTCCTTATATTCATTAATGACTTGCCGTATCAATTTAAATTCGCTAAGTGTTTAATGTTCGCTGACGATGTTAAATTATTTCTTAGAGTTCGAGACCTGTCGGACTGTGATCTTAATAGTTTTGAAGAATGGTGCACCATGAATAGCTTGTTTTTAAATGGGAATAAATGTTTTATTGTAACATATTCAAGAATTAATAACACCATTCAATTTAGTTACAAATTGAATGACCTTAATTTATTCCGCACCTTTGAGATGAAGGATTTAGGTGTTTACTTTGACTCGAAGCTCTCCTTCTCTAAGCACGTTGACTTTATTATTGCCAAATCATTTGCCATGATTGGTTTCATAAGGAGGAACTCTGAGGACTTTAAAGATCCTTTGACTTTGAAGTCGCTCTATGTTTCGTTGGTAAGAAGTAGACTTGAATACTGCTCATTCATTTGGAATCCGTA
>NW_016158217.1:14198-26227 GCF_001687245.7 Rhagoletis zephyria | reverse complement strand
GAAATCTCTGCAAATGATGTTCGCCTCGCAATTTCGAACTTGAATTCAAGCTCTAAGGTAGATACTGAAGGATTTTCTCCTGTGTTTTTCAAAAACTGCGCTGACTGCTTAGCTAACCCTATTGCACTGCTTTTCCAGAAATGCTTAAAAAGTGGATCTTTTCTTGAGTCTTGGAAATTATGTTCAATAGTCCCTATATTCAAATCTGGTGACCGTAATGACATTTGTAATTATAGACCCGTTGTTAAGCAGAGCACCATGGCTAAACTATTTGATTTCATACTCCATCAAAAGTTATTTGGTAATTTAAGCAGTGCTATTGTGGATTGCCAACACGGATTTTATCCTGGTAGATCAACGTGTACTAATCTAGCTTTAGTAACAATTGGGTCTACGAAATCAAGTTTGCTTGTTAATGCCTGGTCAGGAATCCCACAAGGGACTCATTGTGGACCTCTCTTGTTCCTTATATTCATTAATGACTTGCCGTATCAATTTAAATTCGCTAAGTGTTTAATGTTCGCTGACGATGTTAAATTATTTCTTAGAGTTCGAGACCTGTCGGACTGTGATCTTAATAGTTTTGAAGAATGGTGCACCATGAATAGCTTGTTTTTAAATGGGAATAAATGTTTTATTGTAACATATTCAAGAATTAATAACACCATTCAATTTAGTTACAAATTGAATGACCTTAATTTATTCCGCACCTTTGAGATGAAGGATTTAGGTGTTTACTTTGACTCGAAGCTCTCCTTCTCTAAGCACGTTGACTTTATTATTGCCAAATCATTTGCCATGATTGGTTTCATAAGGAGGAACTCTGAGGACTTTAAAGTCTTTAAAGATCCTTTGACTTTGAAGTCGCTCTATGTTTCGTTGGTAAGAAGTAGACTTGAATACTGCTCATTCATTTGGAATCCGTACTACGATATTCAGCAAAAATCGAAAAGGTTCAAAGAGTGTTCACTAAAATAGCTTATTTCAAACTAAATTGGCAGAATGGCCTTGCGTCATATACTGCCAGACGCAAGTTGATGGGGCTCCAAACTCTTCATGAAAGAAGAATTTGTTCGTCCCTTATTTTTGCATATAATGTCATGAATGAGCACATCAATTGTCCATTGCTAGCCAGTTTATTCAAATTTTATATTCCACCGCGAGATTTGAGGCGAAATAGGTTACTTGTCGACTCAGTTCATAGAACTAGTTATGCGTTCTATGAGCCAATCAGTAGATCAATTCGGCTATGTTACAGATATTATGAAGATCTCGATTTTAGTGCAAGTTTGGATAGATTTAAGCTCCAATTATTTTCTATTTTTAATTAATTGATTAGCCTGTAAGAAGCATTTGACTTTGTAGACTGTAAATAAATAAATAAATAAATAAATAAAGTTTTCTTTCTGGCGCAAAGAAAGAAACCGGCTTCTAATTAAACATTTTTGAAGTGAACTTCATATTAAAAGTAATTTAAAATGGAAAATATAGAANGAAGCATTTGACTTTGTAGAGTGTAAATAAATAAATAAATAAATAAAGTTTTCTTTCTGGCGCAAAGAAAGAAACCGGCTTCTAATTAAACATTTTTGAAGTGAACTTCTTTGACTATTTAATCACTGAAGATGGAAATGATTCATTATTGCTATTCGAAAAAGTCGTAAATATAAAATACTGTATATAATGATGTGTACACTCATGTTAAAATGAACAACACTTTTCTTATGAGCTATATTTTATTTATATACCAAAATATTGTTAAAAACAAGTACTCTGGCGTTTTAAAGTATTATCTGATACTTACATTCATAATTTTGCTTTGAAGAAAAATGTACTGAAAAGTACTGATTTTTAGCATGAAAAAGTCTAACGTACTGATTTCCCGCATAAAAAATCTGGCAACCCTATCTAAAGCAGGGATCACAAGATTTGTACATTTTAACAGTTACAGAGTGGTGTTGTTTGAAAGTTTTTATTGAGCTAAACTCATTATTTCTAGACAACACCAATCTGTACAAATGTACAAATCGTGCGATCCCTGCTTAACAGCTTCTTTACAGTGTGTTCACTACTGCTAGTGATAGCAGAGCGTAATTTGCTGGCGCAACTATGTAGGATACCACAATGACAGATTCTATTGTTAATTCCTTGGTAAGATAAAATATCGGAAATTAGTTTGAATAAATCAGCTGTTAATCTTGGGATATTTCTATACGAATTTCTGTAGAGCACCTACCGGGTGTGGTTTGTACTTGATCTGAATACTTAAATTAAATAACGCATCGATTTGTTTCGGATTATGCTGCTAATTCGTGACACATTGGGCGCATTCATATTGTCTAAACGTAGACTGTTTGTCCTAGAAACGCACAGTTGAATAGTTCGGCTCAGTTCAACAGTTAACTTTCCGCAATTTTTTTTCATCGCACAATTTTTTCGCTACCTGAACTCGACGTTTTTTGCTCAGCCTAAACTAGGGTTGCCAACATTTTCTAAGATATTTATAGTACTTTAAAAAAAAAAAATCCTTTAATTGTACATGTTAAATAAAAGCTTGTTTTTAAAAAAATATTTTTTTTACATTATTTTATTATATATGCATAGTTCAATTCATACAAAAAAAGTTGGAACACTAAATCGCCAACATCGATATTTTTTGAAATATTTTGCCTTGAAGTTGATCAACAATTTCTACCTATAGCTCAATAGTTCTTGAAAATTCTACACTACCTAAACTTCGAAGCCCAATATCTCAAGAAATATCGACGAAATTTGAATTTGTCGCTCACATTTTTTCTGTAGCCCTTGCTATTTACGAGATAGGGGCAAAAATCCGAGAATTTCATGAAAAAATTTGGTTTAGTGACACGTATTACCTCGCTGGTGGGAGTTAGGGTTACGCCGAATGGACACTTTTGTAGAGCATTCAATTCAGAAGAAACCCTGTCATTGCCCAAGATTATACCAAAAGATGCCTATGAGCTGTAGAATTTTGAAGAAAAAAAGCATAGTTTACGTGTATTTTAAACGGGAAATCTCGCATTTTATGGGCTAGAATTTTCAGGGATCTATTTTAGGCATTTCCCACAAAACATGGAGGGGGAGTGAAAAAAAAAATAATCGCGAAAAAGCACCTATATAATTTAAATCGTAATGAATGTTTCTTCTTCATAGAAATGGGCCCGAATTATTATATTCAAGTGGCAACCGTGAGTACAAGTTTCAAATGGCTAAAAATTACGGTTGATTTTTTAGAATTTATAAAAAAGCTCGCAAGTTTTACAAAAGTTTGTTGAATTTTTAATATTGCACAAAGTTGGAAACTTTGATTAACACAGGTTTTGTTTAAGAATGAGCTTCATTTTTATAAAAAAATAACCAAAATTAAATTACAACAAAAATAACAGAACACCTATAAAAAAAAAAAATATATTTTCTTATTTTTTTTAAGTTTTGGCCATTCCTTATTTCCACTGATAAATCTACAAAACCATATTTTCTGACCTAAAATGACAAGTCCCGACCTCTAAATGACTTTTAAAAAACCTATAAAAATAGGCAATAATATTTCTCATAAAATGGAAGGAAATTAGTTGGTAGGGTCTCGAAATTTCACAAAAATAAAAAATCGATAAATAAACTAGTAAACCAAATAGTCGGACAAGACGTAATTAAAAATTTTAAAAATATAAATAATTTAACTTTTGCGTACACTCTGTAAGTTTCCTTTCTTAAGATAAATTAACAATTTATACATTGTTGTAAGCAGCGGAATGTCTTATCTTAAATCACATTCCGGGATTCCCACCACTTTTCTATGTCCCGAAATCCCGGGATTACAGCCACGGGATCCCGAGATTTTTACTAATTCATTCACATAATGAAAGAGATGTTGAAAACGAAAATAAGAATTCATTTGACGTGAAACACGAGACATACAGAACACCAAAATTTGGATTCAAAGTGAACTTGAGCTATTTGCATTTGAAAGTGAATTTCAGGACCTGCCTTAATAACTGTACTGGTTCAAATATTTTGTGCAGGAACTGTGTAATAACGAAAAATCTGGTAGCAATTGAGAACACAAAGCTTTTACAGTGTGGTAGCGTTGTTCTTCATCTTACTTTGTTGGCCCTTTTTGGAAAAGAATTTCTGCAAATATGAGTAAATGTTTTTGACAAGTAATATATATATTTTAGAACAAAAATATTTAAACATCAAATTACTATTTTACTAAGGGGCATTATGCTCCCCAAGACTAAATGTGGTGACAATGAGTTTGTGTTTTGAAAAAGGCGAACTTACTATAAAATGCAAAAAGTTGCGATGAAGTCAAAATAACGAAAGAAATATCGGGATCCCTGGATTAGAATTTTTACATCCCGAAATCCCGGTATTGTTAAAATGCTTCGGGATTGAATGCCCTGGTATATACGTATTTTTTAGCGGGTAAAAAGAAATAAAGTTACGAGCAAGTGTACCTATGCTTCACCCTATGAAAAACCCGGTTTTTGGCTTTAACCCATTTACGCCCAAACAAAAACGGTTAAAGTTTTATTATATCTAATTTTATTTATGTGACCATAAAAGCCATTTTAAACAAACTTAGGAATTAAAATTAACGAAAAAAGATGCAGGCCGGTTATTAAATAAAACATAGATTTTGGTAGTTTTATTTATTACATTTATTGCTGTCGATATTTCGCCTTCAATCTGAAGGCATCTTCAGGACTGAAAAACTCCAAATGCATACATATTTACGTCAAATTACAAAAAACTTACATCAAAAAACGCAACTTACATTATTAAGTTTTTCCAATCAACTAATTCTATGTGCAGAAAAATATTAACAAACAAGCTCAAAGAACACTTAAACATAAACTAANGGTCCGATCTGGTTCAAATTTTGAATTTGAACTCAAAGCTAAATAATCTTCCTAGATCCGAGGTATAGAGGTATAGCTGTTCAAAAGTTACAACACTTCAAAGTTGAATGTGGATACATTTGTACCCGGGTGTGTGTTCTAGGGTTAAATAGTAGGGCTCGCTTGAAATATGTACATGAAGATGTTTGGAGGTGCGCACACTACACCAGCTTAATCGCTCCGACCAATTAGTTGTGGTGCAATAGAAAGACTAGCGAGCCCAACTAAATCGGCGGCCGATAATGTCCGTGGTGTGCAATGGATCTAAAACATTTTAAACAAGAAATATTGCCGTCATGTTTTTATTTTTATGATTTTTATTCGTGTGATTAGCAGTGGCAAAAATGTATGTATTAAATACGTATATGTATATTAAAAATGAAGTGATCAGTTATGAAACATATTCATCTTTACATGTTCTGTTAAAAAATATCTAAAATAACAAGCGAAAATTCCCAAGTTCTATATCGTAGCAGTGGTCATGATACAAAAAGAAGGTAGTTTCATTTCAAAATTGTTGACAAAAAATAAGTTTTTGAAGTTTCATAAATTGTAAAAAATTATGAGCTACCTTGCCATATTGATATCAATGAAACAATACATCACAGGGTTTAATGTTGTGCGTGGGAAACGTTCGGTTATTTGTAAAATGATTTTTTGGTGGGGAGCGGAAGAGGAAAGTGTGTGTCACCAAAACCTTATTAGAAAGAGAACAGTATAAACTTTAAGAAAATTCACTCTTCGCCTCCCTGCCTCTTCTACAGACACTCGATGGCCCATTTCAAAATGGGGTAAAATTAGCATTTTCGCAAAGAAAAATTAAACTCGTGTTAGGCCATCAGCAGTAGGTACTCTTTTCCATGTTGGTAGCCGTCGGCCGCGCTAGTGAAAATAACCTCATCAGTCCAACTCTGGTTATGCCATCCACAGTATATTTGCGCAAAATCCACATCCAAATTTATAAAAAAAGTGCATACTTTAAACCGAAACCTTTGTTTTAGCTTCAAGCTTAGTCCTTTGGCTAGATGTATGTGTTAAAATTTTTTGATTCGAGTCACGGGTTTGGACACGATAACCCAAAATCTTTGTACAAATATCCGGACCGTACCCAAACTGTCTTACTTATGCATTTTTCTAAAAACAAAAACTTTCTAAAATGAAACTGCAGTAGTTTTCATCTTATGTGGATAATTCTTATAAATTCAAATACCTGGTTTCTTGCTTATATTTATGCATACATATATATTTTTGAGCAGCGCCACATCTTTATCAGAAAATTCCGAGAATCCAAAATTGGTACTCCACCCCCTTCTACGGATAACGGTACATCGGTTAGAGGTTTAAAAATATTTTGTGTCAGCAATTTGTCATCAAACTGCATTAAATCGTATTACGTACTCTATCCTCGGTAAAGCAAAAAACTTTATTTTCGAACCTTTGCACAAGTGTATCAAATTCTTTCGGTTTGAAAACGCGCAAGACTTTTTAATATTTTCATCCAACTTCACTAACTTCAATTTTTTTTTACTTTTTCAAGAAACAAAATTTTTTTCTGCTAGTGAATCTGGTAGAATGATTTTAGTGAAATGTCATAAACTTATTAAAAGTCAAGTGGTCGGCAACAACAACGAATGTCAATAAATGAAACTACCTTCTATTTTTTTATCATGGCAGTGGCCACATTTCGTGTTTGTCACAGACACGGTTTATGTCAAAAATTTTGAAGTGAAACTACCTTCTAAAAATTATTGTATCATAGTTAGCATTCTGTTCACAGCCGTGAAATTATTCCAGCAACACATATTTATTGTTTTCGCATGACATTTTGACACATCAAAAAGTAAAGTATAAACAAAATCAAAAAAAATAAATTTCCAATCAAACTGATTTGTGTAGATCTGGGTCGTCTCTTGTAGACGATTTTGGAGGCTGTTTTAATATATCGTATTTTATTATATTTCTTAGGATTTCCACATTATGTAAAGTTGAAAGAATGAGTTCAAGTATATTTTTTTGGTCAATTACGCTGTTTGGTTTTACTGTTAAAAAATGCAACTAAACAATTTTTCAGGGTGCTCGCGCATTCCATTTACTTCAGTAAGAAAATTAATTGCAACAGCAATGCAGTTCCACACAGAGCAAAGACTAGCTAATATAATAGAGTATAGTTTTTACTGAATAAGAAAAGGGAGTGTCTATTCGCACTTTGCCAGTGTCACCAGTGTACCAGTGTCGGAAGTCTTCGGCTCTGGCAGTGTCACCAGAGTACCAGTGTACCAGTGCCAGCAGTTTCACCAGTGTCGCCAGTGCCGCCAGTGTACCAGTGTACCAGTGTCACCAGTTTCACCAGTGTCGCCAGTGTCACCAGCGTCGCCAGTGTCAACAGTGTACCAGTGCCACCAGTGTATCAGTGTAACAGTGAACCAGTGTCGCCAGTGTCACCAGTTTCACCTGTGTCGCCAGTGTCACCAGTTCCAACAGTGTATCAGTGTCACCAGTTTCACCAGTGTACCAGTGTTGCCAGTGTTACTAGTGTACCAGTGTCACCAGTGTCGCCAGTGTCACCAGGGTACCAGTGTACCAGTGTCGCCAGTGTCACCAGTGGCGCCAGTGTCACCAGTGTACCAGTGTCACCAGTGTTACCAGTGTACCTGTGTCGCAAGTGTCACCAGTGTCGCCAGTGTCGCAAGTGTCACCAGTGTCACCAGTTTCACCAGTGTCGCCAGTGTTACTAGTGTACCAGTGTACCAGTGTCACCAAGTTACCAGTGTACCAGTGTCACCAGTGTCGCCAGTGTACCAGTGAACCAGTGTCACCAGTGTACTAGTGTCGGCAGTGTCGCTAGTATCACCAGTTTCGCCAGTGTTTCCAGTGTCGGATGTGTCAACAGTGGCACCTGTGTCACTAGTGTCGACAGTGCCGCCAGTATCACCAGGATCACCAGTGTCGTTTTACATAGAAAAGCGCCGCATACAAAATCGGCCGATTTTTCAATCCTATTTACTATATATAAAAAATTTTTTGTTAGAAAAAGCGCCGCAGGCGAAAATTTGGAATACAAAATCGCGCGATCTTTTATTCTCAATTTTCACTCTATATTAAATTATTGTTTTTTGTTTTTTTTTTTAATACGGGTATAATACAATATTTTAATATATACTGAAAATTTCAGAGAATAAAGCGCCACAGGCAAAAATTTTGAATAAAAATTCGCGCGATTTTTATTCCAAATTTTTACAATATACAAGATATTGTTTTATATCCGTATTAAAAAAACACAATATTTAAATATAGAGTGAAAATTTGGAATAAAAAATAGCGCGATTTTTTATTCAAAATTTTTGCCTTCGGCGCTTTATTCTCTGAAATTTTTAATATAAAAATTTGGAATAAGAAATCGCGTGGAAAATTTTGAATATATAGTAAAGAGGACTGAAGAATCGGCCGATTTTGTATGCGGCGCTTTTCTATGTAAAACGACACTGGCGACACTGGTGACACTTGCGACATTGGTGACCCTGGTGACACTGGCGGCACTGTCGACACTGGTGACACTGGTGCCACTGTTGACACATGCGACACTGGCAACACTGGCGAAACTGGTGATACTAGCGACACTGGTGACACTGGCGACACTGGTACACTGGTAAACTAGTACACTGGTGACACTGGCGACCCTGGTACACTGGCAACACTGGTACACTGGTACACTGGTGACACTGGTACACTGGTAACACTGGCGACACTGGTGACACTGGCGACACTGGTGACACTGATACACTGTTGGCACTGGTGACACTGGCGACACTGGTGACACTGGTATCACTGGCGACACTGGTGAAACTGGTGACATTGGTATACTGTGGCACTGGCGACACTGGTGACACTGACAGAGCCGAAGACTCCCGACACTGGTACACTGGTGACACTGGCAAAGTTCGAATAGACACGCCCATAAGAAAATTAAATGACAACAATAAGGAATCGCCCTTACCTTCAAAAATTTCGTTAGCTTTCTAGCAAAAAAAGATGATCTAGTACCAAAACAGAAGCTAGAAATTGAACATAGGCTAGGCACACCCGCCAAACACACCTTTTAGATCTGCATATAATATGTTAGTGTATGGCCGAGCTTCTCCTCCGATTCGTGGCGTAAGCCTTGATGTTTCACACAATAGAGGAGGGACCTACAGTTTTACGCCGACTCCGAACGACGATTGAATTTTTTTGAGAAGCTGTTTCATGGAAGAAATACACTCGGAGGTTTTGCTACTGCCCGCCGAGGGGTGACGAGCTATTAGAAAAAAACTTTTTTGTTTATTTTATTTTTTGATGTTGTTCGGAAACTGGGCTTGAGCACAGGCCCTGCGGAATGGTATCGCGAACTGCTAACCATAGCGGTCGCTAATTGTTAGTTTTTGAAAATTTTAAATCTTCTTTGTTCATTTGCAATTATATTTGTTGCGAATACCGTTATGTATAAACATTAGTTGACTTACTAAAATATTTTTAAAACTGTTAAAAACAAGCCACTCTCTTGGGGTGTTCGAACCAGTCATATGATTATAAGTAATCATTCGCAATTTCCTTCTACTTGAAATAAAGTTTAACGACCGGGTGGGGTAAGGTTTAACCCCTTAGCACCCCTTTGTGCTCGTCGCTACTGAATTCTATAAACTGTCAGTTTTCACAAAATTTAAAATGTACATGTGTATTTTAAATTGCAATGAAAATTGTGTTGCTAGCTTCATGTTGCAAGCTTTTTCACAGCGTGAACAGAATACTACTTTGCTGAGGAAATGTTGTGGAATTTCACACTTATTTCACAGAAAGAAATGTTATATGCAATTTGACAGCTTTTGCACCTGAAACAGGAACAGAATACTATGCTTAAATCTGCACTGGCGCATTGAAGATGATAAAATATGAGTTCCATTTCGATAAATATATCTAAAAACTAGTGCAGACACCGATTGGAATGAGTGGAATGTGAGTTTTCAAGTAGTTTTTTTTTAGCAAAAACTGGTTTTCGTTTGGTAGATTTTACATGGACACAAACACAAGTTTTAGGTCGAAAACCAGTTTAGCAACGAAACATGTTTTCTGGTTTTGTTTGCTTCCACTTACGTTAAGAAGTACAAATACATACGTCCGTAAAGTGAACAAAAATTTTTCTTCGATCTCTATTGGTTATTGTTTTGTTTGTTTGTATATATGTACATACTTTAAAACGCAGAATTGTTCTTATGACATAATTATGTGTATAAATACGTTCATTCAGTGAAAATGTTTTTTTAGTCTTAATTTATTATGGTTTATGCAATTCCGTTTTTGTACGTATTTATTACAAGTGTAAAGATGATTTAAAAAAAAGAGAGTTTGACTATACCTTTGGAAAGAATGAAGATTTTGTTTTGCTAAGGGTCCCCGTTAGAGGCCTAGCAATTATGGCAGCCCTATACTAATACTATGAATTTAATACATATTGCACATTTTAACGAAATCTCTCGATTCCGGAGCCACCTAAATGTTTTGAAAAAAAAAATTCCTCTATTTTATACTTTTATTCTCTATATATACTACTTTTAATTTTTGACGACCTGCCCATATAAAATGTATTTACATAAAATGATGTAAATCCTTTGAAACCGTTCTATATCCTCTATTAAATAAATAAAATAAAATTGAGGTCAATATGACTTGCCATCCCCTAAATTACCCAAATTATGTACTGTGCGCCGGCCTACAAAACCCCTCAATATAAAACCAGTATAAATACCAGTCTACATTTATTGTGCTTTAAATTTACCTGAAAGGTTCCCCAGGAAGATTTATATTTAGCAACCTCCGCGGCTACTCCCCATCCAACGAAGGGAATCCAGAAGTGTGGAATCAAATAAATTACAAATATTACTGCATATATGTATTCATCAAACTGTTTGGTAGTATAAAGAATTAGAATTCTTTCTTGCCCAACAATTATTACAACAATCGTCATTAAAATCCAAACAGCAAAAGCATAAATTGTGGCGGATGATTTCCAGGAAAATGTCATGCAGCCTGGTGATGATCGTTGAATTGGCATAACAGCAAGCACTCTAAATAATATCAGTAGGAGTTTGTGATCTCTGTAAAACTTAAGAAATGCGGTAACATTAATAAGACTTATGTATTTCAAGTTTTAGGAAAATGTTTAACAATTACACTGATCGCCAGCCAAAAAAAAAACAAGAAGAAGTGAAGAAAACTACAAGCCGGGCATTACTTAGTAAATTTTTTATGTAAAATACTTCCAGATAGTTGCCTCTCCATACTCAAATGCAATGTAGTTAAAATATATTAAGGAACCATCATAAAATTAGGACTATTTCTGGATTTTTAACTTTTTGATATTTTCTTCCCCAACTTTGACTATCTCGGGTGAAAAAAATGTACTGAGCTATAACTTTACATTACATAAAAAAATTGCTCAGTTAATAAAGATTTCAAAAAGGTGCCACACTTAATGTTTTGAATAGAAAAAAAAGTTATAGCCGCTTTTGTGTGAGACACGCTGGAATGTATTTAATAGATTTAAATTGAATTTGCTCTTGTTACCGTCAAATGACATGCTAAATAGTACAAAGGTACCTAATTACCTGCTTGTGACATTATAATTTGTTACTTACCGGAATTCGGACTAGAGTCTATAACAAGGGCTATATCTATCAATATTTTGTGTGAAGGATGGGTTCACGTGAAATAAGATATACATGAGTTGTTTGAAGAAAAATTTATTCATTTATTGATAAAATATGCTCAAATTGGCGACCTTCTACTCTAATACAAGCTCGGCACCTTTTAAGAAAAGACGCTTTTAGAGATCTTAAACTCAATTGGGCTATCTCAGCAGCAGCTCCATTTATTTGTTCCCGCAAATGCTCTTCGTTTTGAATTGTTTTTGAATAAATTTTGTCCTTAAGACAGCCCCAGTAGAAAAAATCTAATGGATTCAGGTCTGGCGATCGAGCGGGCCACGTGATTGGCCCGTATCGTCCAATCCATCGGCGAGGATAGGTTTCGTCTAAATGAGCTCTTGTCGGCCGCTGTGGTGTAGTAGGGCAC
>NW_016158217.1:13869-13963 GCF_001687245.7 Rhagoletis zephyria | reverse complement strand
ACAATCGCCGTTCGGAGTCGGCGTAAAACTGTAGGTCCCTCCGCTTTGGTCATTTTGCATTTTGCAGCCATAGTCTTCGCCGCAGGTTTAAGGG
>NW_016158217.1:0-13211 GCF_001687245.7 Rhagoletis zephyria | reverse complement strand
ATCCTGATCATTTATGTATACATTTGTCTATATCTATCTCGATTCGTTTTGGCTGTTACAAACAACCGTTATGTGAACAAAATTAATATACCCTTGTGCACAAGTGCGCTCGGGTATAAAAAAAGTTATAGCCGCTTTTGTGGGTAAAGGACTGAGACACATTAGATTGTATTTAATAGATTTAAATTGAATTTGCTCTTGGATTTTGTGAAATTGGACCCTTCGAACATTGTGTTATTAATACTATGACAGAGAACACACAGTGTACGTCGCATGAATATGCGGATATTCACCTAATTTACGGTGAAGCTTAGTAAGTGATTTTTACACCTTTCTTGTTTGCTTGCTTTTTAACTATCATTTTTCACTTTTTTAAGGTCGCATACCTGGAAGGCGTGGCGGCGAAACAGGACGTCCTGCAACGGTAGATGTTGAAGCTGTGTTAGAGGAAGTGGAACTCGGTCCATCGACTTCAGTGAGAAAGTGAGATGGAAAGACGGACGGGAATACCAAAAACTACAGTTCACAAAGCTTTAAAAGACCATCGATTTCATCCCTACCACATTCGAGGTGTGCAGGCTCTACAGGAAAGAGATTACCTGTCGAGGGTTAGATTTTGCCGTGAAATGTTGCGAATGCATGCATCAGACCCCAACTTTTTTAATAAAATAATTTGGAGCGATGAATCATCATGCAAACGTGATGGTTATTTTAATTTACATAACCTTCACAGTTGGCAGATAGACAATCCTCACGAAATGAGAGAAGATCGTTCGCAGCACCGGTACAGATATTGGGACCTGTGGAACTGCCGCCAACGCTTAACTCTCACAGTCATGGAATTTACATACATTTTTTTACTTTAAACCCCGAATTGCTTAATTACCTTTATTTCTGCAGGATCGCCATTAGGTAAATTGCATTTCCAAAGATTTTTTCAAAATAAATAGCGATGAGGGATATTTCACCCGCCGGTGATAAGAAACACCATCACCATAACGCACATCACTAATATTACTGTTCACAATCACGTTTACATTTAAAATTACAATTCATAATTTCGTTTTGTAGCAAATATGAAATATAGGTATATCCATTTACTTAAATGTAAACGGATTAAGAATCAAAGTGCTAGAAGAGATTTGAGCGTTTGGTACAAAAAGTATCTTTGATGTTGAAATTGTACTTAAAATCGGCAAATTGTACTTAAAATATCAACACTGTTTCACTGGCGCTGTACTTGCTGCAGCGATTCCAGATTTGAGCGTACCCAATTTTTTACCGATAATACCTCATGCGAGGGATTTGGGTATTGGGCATTTTACAAGCCTATTAGGAAGTATACATAGCTGTGTTCGTATAGCATAGTAGCTTATGTCGGAAGACTGGCTTTAGTATAATGAACCATTCGCAGCATATGATTGCGAAAGACTCACTGGCGCCGAGTCGTTGAAGAACTCTTGGAAAATAAACGTAAAAGACGGTAATGTAAATGGCGATGCTAGCAAGTCAATATTCGTATAAAGTTTCATAAAACAATTCCTTGTGGTTTAAAGAATATAGGAAATGGTACATTTTACTAAAGCCTCCCCGACATAAGCTACTATTTCATACGAACACAAATATATTCGTCTACAAATAATTTTGATTATTTTAATTAAGTCATAAGATAAGTTTGTGAATCTTATCAGTGTTCTATGTAAGAACCAAAAATCAATACCATCGCCAATTAGAACTTTTGCTTTAAAAGAAAAATATACATAGCGCATTTACTCAATACTTGGTCTGGCATCACTGTTTGAGCATTGAAGTGCTCAGCTCACTGTTGCCAAGGTCGTGCATTTTGAACTAAATTTAGTGCTTTTGGGAAACCAAAAACCCAAAATAATATGAATTCAATGCTTGGTGTGGTATTTAGTGATGCTTTTTGAATTTAAGCACACCGAATGCATAGGTGGGTGACAGGTAATAAGATCAACGGAAATAAGGTCAATTGTGTGTTGGTGTTGGTTGATTTTTCCGACAGGGTGGTAAGATGATTTATTTTGGAACGAATTTCCGTCATCCCTTGTCAAGTTTGGTTTGCAGACAAACCGGTTTCGGCGTTGTGCCATCTTCAGTGTCATTTTTCGTTCTGTCTGGTTCGAGATTTGTCCCTAATTTATGTTCATTTATCTTAGGTAATGTGATTTTCGTCGATGATTAATTACTAGATATGCCATGGTGCCCATTTTTTGAAGCAGGTAATCAGAATCTCATCTTTGTGAAAAGTGTGCAGTGTGTGTGTGGGGGTATTATTGAATATAAGCCCTCGATGTTTAAAATATATAAAAATTTTATTTCAACGTATACAAAAAATAAATCTGCCTGCGTTACAGCACGTCGGGAGACGGGGAAGGGGGGGCCGGGGGGCCGCGGCGTAGCGTGACGTGGTGTGCGCGCAGGGTGCGCGGGGTACGCGGGCCGCCGCGAAGCTAAGCAAATTTAATGTTTGAAAGAGAAATAAGGTCAATTGATTTTATTTCGCTTTTGAAAAGGTAATAATGTCAATTGACTTTATTTCGCACCAGGGTGGGAAATAAAGTCAATTGACCTGTTTTCCATTGACCTTATTACCTGTCACCGCATACACTATTCACTAATATTCTACATTAAGATGGAATTCATTTACTGAATAAAATGTGAGGAATATGTAAAATAAATATGTTTTGCGTTGTTACAAATGTATTGAAATTAATTTATTAATAAAACGTGAGGAAAGGGATATGTATATAAATTTTTTACTGAATCAAAAAAATTATTAAACATGATAATAAAAACTTGGCGCTTTTGTTTCAACTGGCTCAGTTGTCGCAAAAGTATACATACATACACGCATTTTTACTTGAACATAAGTGTGTAGTGTGTATACGATGCCATCTCCGTACAGCTCACTTCACCTCGCCTAGCACGCTCGCGTTTTCGCAGTTTGCCCGCGACGTCGACTGCGTGCACCTCTGCTGTGCATCCCTAACCTAGTCGATTCTCCGCAATAAACTGTCCAATCACCGCCTGCTACTTGAACCGAAATTCCCTGCAAATGGAGGGAATTTCCCGCGAGTTGACTTCCCTACACGCGATACATAACACTGGTCTACAAATTTCAACTTTTTTTCTGCGAATAAGACGGGACCTGGTGTTTCTGAACGGATTTTTCGTGCTGAACACNTAATTTGTAAGCTGTATATGTCGACTGGCGTGCTTTGTTGAACTTGGCCAAAATCGCTTAAGCGGTTACACCGCCAAATATGAAGAAGAACAATTATGTTGGAATTTTAATGCCGGCACCCCCTAGAATTGTTCTATATCGAAAAAAATTTACCCCTATTTTTATTTTGAAATCAAAAAACATTTAGGGGGTGCTCAAAGCGCTCAAAGTTTTCCATGTATTTTATATGGAGAAAAAACCATTTTTCGTAGAAATGGTATAAAACTCTTAAAAATCAATATTTTTCAATCGGAAAACTGTGGTTCTCTTCAGGAGACTTCCAGTATTAATATGCACTTGTTTATTTAACCTTTTTTTATGATTAAAGATTTTTCCATTGCATTTTCTAGGGGTTTTGGAGGACCTATAAAATATAGTTTCTATGAAAAAATGGTTAAAGAGTCAATTGCGTATTATTACTGGGAATCTCCTGAATATAAGAAAAGTTTTCCGATCGAAAACTGTTGATTTTCAAGAATTCACTATTATTTACGAAAAGTTGTTTTCCCCCATATAAAATACATGGAAAACTTTGAGCGCTTTGAGCACCCCCTAAATATTTTTTGATTTCAAAATAAAAAAATTGGTGTATATTTTTTTCGATATAGAACAAACCTAGGGGGTGCCGGCAATAAAAATCCGACCTTATTTTTTTAAATACATTTTTGGACCACTTTAATGTACATATCTGTGTTCGTATGGAATAGTAGCTTAAGTCGAGAGGCTTTAATGTTCATATGCATGATTCAATAATAGAAAGGTTTTGTAATAAAACAGTCTTCTCGCTCCTACACATGAAATCGGCTCTTTTACTTGTGCAGAATGTTGCTTACTCTACAGTTTCTAGTGATATTAGTAGTAAAACCAAAAATTCGTCATTCTAAATATTCGTTGGCATCACCTTCGTTTGCGTAATTTTCTAGAACAAGTGTAGAATAGTGACCGTTTAGCTATAAAATAACCAAAAATGCCGATGGATAGAACTTTTTACGCTGATTACAACGATACCAAATTTATTTTATTGTTTATTTGCTTTGCTTATTTGTATTTTTTATTATCACTGAATTGTTGAAACCGAAAGTACATCATGATAAAATATGTAATATCGAATTAAAGATAATAACTTGTACTTTCTAAATAATATAAATTTGTTTACCATTAATCATGCAGTTTTTTTTCAAAAAAAGATTATTTCATGAAAAAATAACATTTCTTCGTTTTTTAGTGGTTTTAGTTTAAAAATACAAGAAGCTATAAATTATGTACACCAGCTGAAAGACAAATTAATAATCTCTATGGTGGCGTCAATAGTTTTTGTTATCGGTTATACCTACAGTTCCTAAGATATTAACATTTAAAAAATTTTAAAACTGAACTTTAACCTTCTAGAACGTCTTGATTTTTTTACTTGCACTAAATAATTTTCGCATGGTTGAAATGAGCATAAAAAGTTCTTTTGATCTGCAGTTTTCGTTTTTGCATAGCTGAACGGTCGGTTCAGGAAATGATGAATAACTTAATNTGTTTAGTATTTCCATTATAACACCAAATATATTGCAAATTCGCATAGAATTAATAATACGCCTTTACTTCTAATTGTATATTTTGCGTACTTTTTGTAGTACCTTTCTACTACCGTTTTCGCAAAAGGCGATCACATTCTTCCCCTTTCTCCTACTTCCAAAATACAAATCTAGATAAAGGAGTGTCAAATTTTAGCTGTCACAAATTACACAACCTTGTATTATTGAATCATGGTTCATATGTATGTATGTACATATTTTTGGCTTAGTAAATTTTTTTATTTTTGTGCTCTTTTATTTAATTTCGCTTGTTTACAAATATCAGCTGTTTGTTTGGCATTTGATGTATCATACCGTTTCTAAGACGTAACTGTTGGACCCAACAGTTGACAGCATTAATTGTTTAGCTGTCAAGTAGCGTGGTCGTGTTCCTGTGTGCGCTGCGTTTATTAAATCTTTTTCGATTCGTTTGAAGCCTCATTAATCATTCATAAATACATTACTAATAATTTACTTTTAACCACATTCATAAATGATAAAGACAGTGACTTTTTAATGTGATTTACTCATTTAAAAGTGTGGTAATAGCAGTCTATAAAAAATTTACATAAACTGTGCAACAGTTGTTGCTATTTGCTGATCTTTGTGTGCTTTTTCATACTCTGGTTTACTGTTCGCTGACCGCTCTGGATTTCGCGAGGTGATACATACGTCAGGGGTTGGCTTTGTGGTAATATGGCTCACGTCACCTGCGCCGGCATGGCATATATTGGTGGACGTGTTGTGGATCTAATCTTCTTATATATAAAAATAAGTGCACGTTTTTGGTGTGACCTCATAACTTGAGAACGGCTTCACCGAATTCAACCAAATTTATGTGGCATATTCGATCTATCATTCAGATGGTTTATGCGAAGTTTGCCCGAATTCGGAAAAGGGGGCGTGGCGCCTCTATTTTATATATAAAAATTAGTGAGTTAGCTTATAACTTGAGAACGGCTTCACCGAATTCAACCAAATTTATATAGCATATTCGGGCCATCATGCAGATATTTTATGTGGAGTTTGCCCAAATTTGGAAAAGGGGGCGTGGCATATGTATCTTATGTATAAAAATAAGTACACGTTTTTGGTGTGAGCTTATAACTTGATAACGGCTTCACCGAATTCAATCAAATTTATACGGCATATTCAGGCTATCATGCAGATGGTTTATGTGAAGTTTCCCCGAATTCGGAAAAGGGGGCGTGGCGCCACCCATCCTAACAAAAGTTTTCATTTGGTATATCTCTTGAAATATTTGTGGTAGATTGCTGGAAATTGGTATAGAGACATATGAGATAATTCCATACTCATGGAGAAAAATGTACGGTATTGGAAAAGGGGCGTGGCACCTCCCATCTTATATAAAAACTAAGTGCACGAATTCTACCAAATTTAAACGGTATATTTGGACTATGATGCAGATGGGTTATTTGAAGTGTGCCCGAATTCGGTCCAGCGGTTCATGATATATGACAGTTTATGTCTGTCACATGAACCACGTATATGGTACAACAGCAGATACAAGAAAAATCGAAAACATAGTGAAAAATTGTTTGCTATGATGTGCCGTGTTTATTTTTTCTTCGGATAAATTAAGTCAAGTATAAACATGGCTGCAATATAGTAAACAAAAAAACATTTCATATAGAAAAATTCCAGGATTTTTCATTCATTTTTCAATATTTCTCAATATTTGGTGTAGAGAAGCACACCGGGGTACCGCTGGTAACTAATAAAATTGGACTAAATTGGACTTGCATTGATTGCCGCACCATAGAAAACAATATGCGTGCTTTTATGTGGCAAACTCAGAAGGAGTTTAATAATATTTTTATTGGATTTCGCGATCTTCAAGAAAAATTTAAGACCATGGAAGCTCACTTTAAAATCTCCGAATCGCCGAAACGAAAGAAGTGCAATTTAGAAATTCAGCCAAGTTCTTATATATTATCAAGTATGGTGCAAAGTTCTCCTCTTACGCCTGTGGAATCTATTTCGCTGACTGGTTTGAATACTCCCGCGACAGATATTGCTAAGGAAACTCCTGCTGTAATTCCGCCAACTAGATCTACGGACACTTTGTTAGTCTCTAGTGACATTAGCGCTGCCGCTACCTCCAACCAAATTTCATTGATACCTACGACAATCTCATTAGGCTCGCCGCTTATTTCTCAAACTCCAACAACTACATCTACTCGCTCTTCTTTCTTAGCCTCTAATGTTACAAGTGTTGCCGCTACCTCCAATGAAATAGCATCGATATCTGCGGCTTATGATCCTAAAATTGTTAACGTGCCCGCAGCCTCTCAACTGACAGTGTCTTCGTTTACAACATCTGGAATCCAACCTGTTGCTCCTAGAGAAGTGACTGCCGTCGCGCCTCGTAGGAACGTTTTTGTATCCAGGCTTCATGCATCGTTGACTGAAGCTGATATTATTCATTACGTGCGCTCTAAGCTTTATCTTACACCTACTAGCAATATCGAAGTTTATAAATTTAACTTCAAATATAAGAGAGACATTTCTTCTTTTAAAATATCAGTTCCTGACGCATATGTTGATAGAGTACTTGACCTTTCTTTTTGGCCTGAACATTCTGTGGTACATCTGTATAAAATAAAATCAAATATTGAACCTCCAGCAGTAAAGAAGTCAAAAAACTCAAAAGGCAATACCGTAGGAACATAAGAGACGTGAATTCTAATTCGTTCAGTCTTATTATTCATTACCAAAATGTTCGTGGGTTACGATCCAAATTAAATTATTTTTTTCATAGTAGCTTTGCATTTACAGCTCAAGTGATCGTTTTTACGGAGACTTGGCTAAAGTCTGATAATTTTAAATCCGAGCTATTTTTAAGCAAATATGTAGTTTATAGGCATGATCGTAACTCTAGAGGAGGAGGTGTGCTTTTTGCCGTTGACTCTAGCCTTTGATCTGATATGTTGCTTTTGGAAAATGTGTCTGATATTGTATTTATAGCAGTAAAACTTTCATTCCGCAGCTTTAGTCTATTTATCTGTTGTTCGTATATTCCGCCTCGATTTGATATGAATGTTTATAATCATCATAACTCAGCCGTACAAAATTTATACTCTCATTTGCGAGATAAAGATCGCTTAGTTGTTCTTGGTGACTTCAATTTGCCAGCAATAAGCTGGATTAATATTAGTGACTCAAACTCTTTGACTCCCACCACTCAGCATGACTTTCTTCGATGTCTGCTAGATACATGTCTTGTACAGGTTAACAACGTATTAAATTGCAAAAACAAGATGCTGGACTTGGTATTTGTTGATGATTTGGCGGGTACTGCTCTGACTCAAACTTCTCCTTTATCCCTTCCAGAGGATCCTCTACATCCTACGCTGGAGATAGTACTTGATATTGCCCAGCCACTGGTTACTGGTGTATTAAGAGTAGAACCTAGACCTCGCTCGCGATGTTTTCATAGAGCAAACTTCATTAAGCTTAATGAAATGATTGCTCACCACGACTGGTCTGATCTTTACGCCTGCAATGACGTTGAGACAGCAACTTCCATATTTTACAGCTCACTTGATTGCTTCTTTGACAGCTGCGTCCCTCTTTGTTATGTTAGTGTTGGACCGTGTTAGCCGCCTTGGCTCTCTAGACAACATGTGAGGCTTAAAAACATCGAATCTAAGCTTTATAAGCGTTTTAGGAGATCTGGAGCAACTGCTGCCTCTTCGAAATATTTAGTCGCTCGTTCTAACTTTCATTGTCTAAATCAGCAATGTTATAATGGCTACTTAGCTCGCTGTAAAATCCAATTTTTCAACAATCCGAGAAAATTTTATGGTTTTGTTAATTCAAAGCGGAAAACTTCTGGATTTCCTTCTGCATTTTCTTTTGGATGCAGGTATGCTAGTTCTGATCACACTATTGCGGACTTATTTGCAGAATTCCTTAAATCAATTTATTCAGCTAAAAGTTTTCGATAATTTAGGTCATTCTAACTGCTTTCTCAATCCAGCTATTGATAATAATATTATTCTTCGTAGTCTTCAAGCATTGAAACCGGTATTTTCTCCGGGTCCTGATGGTGTTCCTAGTTGTTTGCTAAAGTACTGTGCTGAAAATTTATCTGAGCCCATCCTAAAAATGTTTAAATTATCACTAGAATCAGCGTCATTTCCATCAATTTGGAAGCAGTCTTTTATTATACCTCTACATAAACAGGGTAGTAGGTCAAATGTTGCAAACTAAAGGGGCATAACTAAGCTTTCAGCTATTCCTAAAACTTTTGAATAGATTACACTGGACCACAAATTTCAACTTTTTCTCTTTACCAGAAACGCCGTTATAAAATTCTTATGATTCCGAAAATCAAGGTTATTTTTAATTCTATGGTACCGTTTTTGAGATATTTGCAATTTACCGTTTTTGCAAAAAAAAAATAAAAATTGGGTCCACTTTATCATAATATCTCAAGAACGAATTAAGCAATTCCAAAACGGTTTGAAGCTTTTAAAAGGTAATAAAATTTTCTATAAGCTGTGCATACAACACTTTTTGTTAGGCCCTGTACATTCAAAGATAACGAACAATCATTACCGATTTTTTCAATTTTTTTTGTAAAAATATAAAAAAAATTGTACTTTGCGGGGAAGGATCTCGAAAACCTTTTATTTTTTTGCAGATATTTTTTTTCTCCCTAAGCTCTGTTGTATTACAAAAAAAATAAGCTATCATCGAAGAAAATCGATGCAAAACTACGTAAGTTATAAGCGATCAAATAAAAATACCCAGGTTGCGCAACTTCAATGTATGTACCTATACATACATACATATATTAAAGGTATAAAGTGCAAGTGAGATATTATCCGGATAAACGAATAACACCATAACAATGATAACACTTTTTCTTTAAATAAATCAAATAGTACTTTTAATACTCGAATTGTATTATAGTAGGTAGAGTGGTTGCATCGAAAGGAAGAGTGGTTGGGTTCGAAACCTGCTGTAGGCATGTAGTTATAAACATGTATTTCCGTCAGTTATGGGTAAGTATGCAGGTAGATTTTCAAAATTATAAGACACAGAAAATTTCTAAAGCCTACATCTAAAACAGGTAGTATTTTCTTTTCCCGGCTTGTTATAAAAAGGAACCTTTCTGTCTAGGTAAGATTTGATTTTTTCAATTTTATTCTTGTTCCGAGTATAAATATGAGTTAATGCGCTTTGAAACTTCATAACATCTTCAAGGCTCGCCGGAGATAGTTCAGTTCATAAGTCTAATTTCAAAACCGTGATTTATTAAAAAAAATAAAATGAGTAAAAGGACGCGAGAATTTGAGTGTAATAAGGATCCAGATATGTTCTGTTTCATGTGTGGCCAATATACTATCATAAGGCGACGACGAGTGTTCTCAGATCATATCAAAACTTTATACTCCAAGTATTTTGGAATTGAGCCTAAAAATGCTGAAAAACCATGGACACCGAACACTTTGTGTACATCGTGTCGAGTAGAATTGATTCAGTGGGAATCAGGACAACAAACAAAATTTGATACACCAATGATATGGAGAGAACCTACTTGCCATTCAATAGAGTGTTATATTTGTCAAACAAAAGTACTTGGCGTTGGAAGATCAAGAGGAGTAACCTATGCTAGCGTACCTACAGTGACATTACCAGTACTACATTCAACGGCAGTTGCGGATCCAGTTCCATTGTCAACAGTAACATCTGAGTGCGGGGGATCAAGTTGTACTGAATTTCGCATGGAAAACGAAAGAAACGTTCTGTCACAAGCACAACTTAATGATTGGATAAGAGATTTGGAACTATCCAAGGAAAAGGCCGAGATCCACACTTCTCGTATGCAACAATTTAAATTTGTGTCATCCGATGTTAAGGTGACATATAGTAGAACTCGTCACGAACCATTTTCCAAACACTATACCAAGAAAGACAGTATATGCTACTGCAACGACATCCCTGGTTTATTCAAAGAGTTTGGTCAAACATATGATTCAAAAGAGTGGCGATTGTTCATAGACGGCAATAAACTGAGTTTGAAGGCTGTATTATTGCATATTGGTAACAAAAAGCCTTCTATCCCGATTGCACATGCAGTAAATACAAAGGAAACCTACGAGGAAATGCAAAAAATACTCAAATTTATCAAATATGAAGAGCATGATTGGAAAATATGTTCTGATCTCAAAGTCGTTGCAATGCTATGCGGTCTACAAAGTGGCTACACCAAGCACTGCTGCTTCCTCTGCAAGTGGGATAGCCGAGCTCGTAAGGACCACTACGTCAGAAAGGATTGGCCGGAAAGAGTCGAGTTTACCGTTGGTGTGGATAACATCAAATACACCCCTCTTGTCAAGAAAGAGAAAATCATACTTCCACCCTTACACATCAAGCTCGGTCTCATTAAAAACTTTGTTAAGGCTTTGGACAAAGAAGGCGAAGCATTCGACTATTTGAAAACAGTTTTTCCAGATATTTCTCAAGCCAAGATAAAGGAAGGTATTTTTGTTGGACCACAAATAAGAAAGTTGATCAACAATAATCAATTCAAAGGACTACTCTCATCAGTTGAGGCAGCAGCGTGGGAATCCTTTGAAAAGGTCGTTGCTTCTTTTCTCGGTAGACACAAAAGCCCTAACTACGAGCAGATAGTGAACGACCTAATCAATAATTATGCGAAAATGGGCGTAAATATGTCTTTAAAAATTCACTTTCTCCACTCACATTTGAGCTTTTTTCCGGCAAATCTTGGCGACGAAAGTGATGAACATGGCGAAAGGTTTCATCAGCAAATGAAATTAATTGAGAATCGATATCAAGGATTCTGGGACGTCGCAATGATGGGTGATTACTGCTGGTTTCTCATAAGAGAAACCGATCCTAAACTGAATAAGCGTCAAAGTAGAACACATAATTATTTCGACAACATAGTAAAATCAAATTAAGATAAAGATTGTTAGAATATAGTATAAACATAAATAAATTTAAAAAAAAAGTTAAAAATATGGGTAATTTCATTCATAAATTGAACTTTTAACTCAATAGAAACAGAGCATAGCTAGATATTTCACTCTTCTTTATACCATACATACGTTTTGAGGTATACGTTGAAATTGCGCAACCTGGGTATTTTTATTTGATCGCTTATAACTTACGTAGTTTTGCATCGATTTTCTTCGATGATACCTTATTTTTTTTGTAATATAACAGAGCTTAGGGAGAAAAAAAAAATCTGCAAAAAAATAAAAGGTTTTCGAGATCCTTCCCCGCAAAGTACAATTTTTTTTATATTTTTACAAAAAAAATTGAAAAAATCGGTAATGATTGTTCGTTATCTTTGAATCTACAGGGCCTAGCAAAAAGTGTTGTATGCACAGCTTATAGAAAATTTTATTACCTTTTAAAAGCTTCAAACCGTTTTGGAATTGCTTAATTCGTTCTTGAGATATATATGATTAAGTGGACCCATTTTTATTTTTTTTTGCAAAAACGGTAAATTGCAAATATCTCAAAAACGGTACCATAAAATTAAAAATAACTTTGATTTTCGGAATCAGGGGGTGATTTTACATACGAATTTCATATCGGCGTCTCTGGTAAATTTTGGCCGTCGACCAGTGTTATTACCTGCCAACTTCAACACCTGTGCAGTTCTTTATTATCACCTTATCAGCATGGTTTTGTACGTAGAAGATCAACCACTACCAAATTGCTTGAGTTTACTTCTTTAGTAATTAATGGATTTTTAAATTATAAGCAGACTGACGTGATCTACACTAATTTTAGTAAAGCATTTGACTCTGTCAATCATGAGCTCCTTATCCATAAACTAGATTTACTGGGTTTTCCTAAACACCTATTAATATGGCTCACAAGATGTCTTTCATGCAGGTATCAAAACGCTTTGTTCAAGCATACGCTTTCAAAATCGATTGATGTCACCTCTGGGGTGCCTAAAGGTAGCCATTTGGGTCCACTACTTTTTACCTTGTTCATAAATGACTTACTACAGATTATCTCGCACTCCCAAACTCTTATGTACGCAGATGAGGTGAAACTTTGTTTCACGTATTCGCCTTCAGACGGGCCTTGTTTGGGTCGTCTTCAGGACGATTTGGACTCATTTCATAGCTGGGGTTCATTAAATCTATTAGTTTTCAATTGCTCTAAATGTAAGCACATGCCATTTCATAGATTAAAGAAAGTTTTGGCAACTTATAAAATAAACGGTATTCCTTTAGAGCGCATATCTGCTATAAAAGATCTTGGTGTGCTTTTTGATCCAAAATTGGGTTTTAACTTGTATATATCATCGATCGTAAACAAAGCCTTGGGTGTTCTTGGATTTGTTAAAAGGTGGGCTAAAGAGTTTGAAGATCCGTACGTCA
>NW_016158216.1:151690-153002 GCF_001687245.7 Rhagoletis zephyria | reverse complement strand
AATAAAACTACGTTATTTCACTTTCTGGCCCAAAGTTTCGCTAAAACATGGTATAGATTATTAGTAATTAGTGTTCAATAATTCGTATGTATTAATGTTAAAATAGTGTGAGTCAAATTGTTTGTCGTCAAGCTCAATCTGTAGTTTTTTCTTGTCATTTTAATTCCATATATGTACATGTTTTTATGTTTCCATTTATTATCTTTGGTTATAATGTGTTTTTGTATTTTATGGTTCGTGACAGATTTAATTAAACGGAATTGCCCCTGAAGAAGCTAAAAATGTTTTAGCGAAACGTTGGGCCAGAAAGTGAAATAACGTAGTTTTATTTGCACAAAATACTTAGATCAGACCAGCCTGGTAACATACAATTGAATAAATTACGAACTGATCGGATAATAAATATATAAGAATACACATTTACGCATGTACACACACACACACATATACGTAGTTAAGGAATTAGTATTAGAAAATGTATATAAGAAAGAAATATTCAATAAAGAGGTCAGATTAAATACAGCAATCTCACGGTGTACATTACGTTTTTTTGTGATCTTCACTATCCCCCACCCGAGGTTAGAAGTGAAGTTGATCAAAAGTATAATAGTCTTATTATTTGGTCAGTCGAGCCTAGAAAAGAGCTCAAGCGCAAATACTATAAGTCTCTGAAAAAAGGAGAGCATTACTTAGCAAAAAAAAATATATATATATATTATATATATATAAGCCGAAACAGCAAAGACTGTCCGCAATAATAAAAAATATACTTAAACAAGTATATAATTCGCCTAAAATTCTAAGCGAAAAGCGTTTCCGTGACTCACAGCGGAAAAGTGAAAAGCGTTAAAAAGCGTCCTCGTGGCTAAAACAACGAGTACAGTGTTTAAATACTAAAAAAACAAAAATCAACAAAAAACAATCAAAATCAACAGTAAAAGAAACAACATCAATCAACATGGAAAATTTACTGAAAAGACAGAAGGAGTTGGGCGATCTTGCTGCGCTGGAAGAACAGAAAATCCTTAGCGGCAAAATAAGGAAAGCTTCATGTCTCGAATATATTCAACATATTCAAACAATGAGGACGGAATTTAATGGAAATCATGCCAAAATTATGGCTAAACCGAGCCAAGTAGCTGACGAATACATTGCCAAGAAGTATTACGAGCATGTTATTCAGGTAATGGAAAAGTCCATTCAGCATTTAAAAATACAAAATGCAGCCGAAGATTTACCAACAGTAAGCGGCAACCAACTTAAACCTGAATCGATGGGAGAAAGGAGTGAGTTCGAGCCATCAGGTACTAAT
>NW_016158216.1:150238-151002 GCF_001687245.7 Rhagoletis zephyria | reverse complement strand
AGATTCCTAAGCAACGAAGTGTACAATGTCGAAGCACTGATTTTGCCGAAATTGGCGAGTGCACAACCTGATAAAACATTTAAATGGGATATAGAACAATGGAGAAACTATACCTTAGCTGATCCCAACTTCAATAGGTCAGATCGAATCGACGTCGTTATTGGAAGAGATGTACATATATGCTGACATATTAGAAGAAGGCATATTTAAGAAAGATCGAATACTAGGCCAAGCTACGAAATTAGGATGGATATTGTCGGGAGTTTTACAACAACCGAGAAAAAATGGTAGAATTCTAGCGGCGGTGACCACAACGTTGGAGAAGTTTTGGGAAATAGAAGACACCACAGCACCAACATATATAGAAGATGATGATGAATGTATGAAGATATTTGATAAAACGACAACAAGAGATGAAAATAATAGATTTGTCGTCAATCTACCTTTTAAGAAAGAAAAAGAGTTAGGCGACTCTCGCAAACAAGCAATGGCGAGGTTTCTTAATCTTGAGAAAAAGTTGGCTTCAGATGACAACCTAAGAAAACAATATGTGCAATTTATGAGAGACTATTTAGAAATGGGCCACATGAAAAAAGCAAGTGGAAATACATGCGGAAAATACTATTTGCCACATCAAGCCGTAATTCGAGAAGGCAGTCTCACAACTAAACTACGAGTAGTTTTCGATGCATCTGCAAAAACTACAAATGGAAGTAGTTTAAATGACATCCTTTTAATAGGCCCGAGACTTCAAAAAGATATAT
>NW_016158216.1:139019-150172 GCF_001687245.7 Rhagoletis zephyria | reverse complement strand
GAGAGACTATTTAGAAATGGGCCACATGAAAAAAGCAAGAGGAAATAATTGCGGAAAATACTATTTGCCACATCAAGCCGTAATTCGAGAAGGCAGTCTCACAACTAAACTACGAGTAGTTTTCGATGCATCTGCAAAAACTACAAATGGAAGTAGTTTAAATGTAAAATAAATTTTTAATAGGCCCGAGACTTCAAAAAGATATATTCGACATAATTATCAAATGGAGACTTTGGCAATATGTGTTAACAGGTGATATTGAAAAGATGTATCGACAAATTAAAGTAGCAGAAAGTGATCAAGATTATCAACGTATATTGTGGAGAGAAGCGAAAGAAGGGCCGATAGGAGAATGCAAACTGCAAACAGTTACGTATGGAACAGCATCCGCTCCTTTTCTTGCAACGAGAACTTTACAAGAAATTGCCAAATCCTGCGAGCCTTACAATTATTTGCTTTCAAACATCATTAAAAACGACTTCTACGTGGACGATTTAATGACAGGAGCAGATTCAATAAATGATTGTAAGGTCATTCAGTTCGAAATTTCGAAACAACTACAAAAATATGGATTTCACTTAAGAAAGTGGATGTCTAATAACAGTGAGATTATAGCAACAATTCCAACAAATAGCGAAAATGAGGTAATAAAAATAGCAGAAGACGAAACAGTTAAGACATTGGGTATACAATGGGACCCGGCCAAAGACATGTTTGGATTTAATATGAATCTTTCAACGGAAANATGGGACCCGGCCAAAGATATGTTTGGATTTAATATGAATCTTTCAACGGAAAAGCTAGTAACAAAAAGGCAAGCTTTACCTGATTTGGCGAGAGTTTTCGATCCGATGGGGTGGCTTTCACCAATGACTGTTTTAGCAAAGTTGTTTATACAAAAACTTTGGTTGATGAAACTCAACTGGGATGAGTTACTCGACGAAAATTTGGCAAAAGAATGGCAGGAGTTTATGCAGCACGTACCAGCGATAAAAAGAATAAAAATTCCCAGATGGTTTGAAACAAAAAACGACTTTAAAATTGAACTACATGGATTCGCAGATGCGTCAGAAAAAGCGTACGCGGCAGTTGTATATGCTAAAGTTGGATCAGTTATAACGATAATTGCTGGTAAAACCAAAGTGAACCCGATTAAAAATAAGAAGACATTGCCAAAACTGGAGCTATGCGCGGCTCACCTACTTTCTAAATTGCTGCAAAGGATAAAGACAGTTATCAATAGAGAAGTTAAAATATTTGCTTGGAGCGACTCATCTATAACGTTAGCATGGATAAAGAATTCCCAAAGTAAAGATAAGTTCATTAAAACGAGAGTAGAAGAAATCAAATTATATGCTTCCACTGCAATATAGCAACACGTTGGAACAAAGGACAATCCAGCTGATGTAGCATACAGAGGGGTATTTGCGAACAAACTAGTGGAGCACGAGCTATGGTGGAGAGGTCCCAAATGGTTACAAGGAGAAGAACATCAATGGCCAACACAGAATAGCGTTAAAATCGATGCAGTGTATGTCACAACATCAAAAGAATCACATTTCTTAGATGAGGTAATATTAAAATATTCTAGTTTAACCAAATTAATAAGGGTTGCAGCTTATATATTGCGATTTATAAAAAGAATACGAGGACAAAAATATCCTGCGTACTTAGTAAAATCAGATATAAAAGAAGCTGAACAGAGAATAATAAGATATCAGCAAAGATTACAATTTAGAGAGGAAATACAGAGCTTAGAAATCAAAAACGAAATTAGCAGTACAAGTAAAATTGCAAGCTTAGATCCAATTTTAGATAACAATGGGATCCTTCGCGTAGGAGGTAGGTTAGGGAATGCAAAGCTTCAGTTCGATCAGAAGCACCCAATAATATTAAATAAATCACATTTGTCAAAATTGATTATTGAACATGTTCATAAAACAACCTTACATGGAGAAAATAAGTTAATGGAAGCAACGATTAGAAGGAATTATTGGATAATTGGATTAAAGAACTCCATAAAAAAAAAATATTCGAGCTTGTAGTCGCTGCATACGTTACCGAAAGGAAGCAGCTAAACAAATAATGGGAAATCTTCCAGAATTTCGAGTGTCGTTGTCAATTCCATTCTCACACGTTGGTGTAGACTATGCAGGTCCAATACATATGAAATGTTCCAAAGGAAGAGAAATAAAAACATTTAAAGGATACATAGCTGTATTTGTATGTATGGCAACAAAGGCTATTCATTTAGAGGCAGTAAGTGATTTAACAACTGAAGCGTTTCTAGCTGCTTTAAAAAGATTTTTTGCTAGAAGGGGTAAGAGTCAGCATATATACTCAGACAATGGAACAAATTTTGTCGGAGCTTGTAGAAAGTTAGACTTAGATTTCAAAAAGGCAATCAAGAAAAACTCAACAGTAGCTCCCATATTAGAAGCAGACAAAATTCAATGGCATTTTGGGCCGCCGGCAGCTCCTCACTTCGGAGGAATTTGGGAGGCTGGAGTCAAATCAGTGAAATATCATTTAAAAAGAGTGATAGGCGAAAGTAAATTGACATTTGAAGAGATGATTACTTTGCTATCACAGATTGAAGCAGTGCTAAATTCACGACCCTTATGTGCGATCGATAGTGAAAGCGATATAGATGTTTTAACACCTGGGCATTTTTTAATAGGATGCCCATTAATAGACTGTCCTGAAGCAATTGATGACACAACAAGGGGTTCGTTAGATAGGTGGAAACTAATACAAAAAATGAAAAGACACTTTTGGAAACGGTGGGAAAGCGAATATGTCACAATGTTGCAACAACGAATGAAATGGAAAACCAAACAGGACAATCTAGCAGTAGGTCAAATAGTAATTATTAAAAATGAAGAAAGTCATCCAGCAAAGTGGCCATTAGGCAAAGTTATAAAAACCCATCCTGGAAGCGATGGAAAAACCAGAGTTGTAACTCTGAAATTGCAAAATGGGATACTTAAACGGCCCGTTCACAAACTGTGCCCACTAGAGACAACAAATAGCAGCAAAACGGAAGAGCCAAATCAAGCTGCAAGCCTGTTGACATCAAGAATAGCAAAAAATTCAGCGGGCCCAGGAGGGCAGAAAAGAACGAAGACATTGATGATGTGGTTCTTTACGTTGCTCATGCTAGCAATGCAAGTTAAGGCATTATACATAAATGATACGGCTAAAACAGGAGCTTCAGTGGCTGAGCTAAGAAATAATACCGCAATATATTTGGATCCGATCGGCAAAATAGACATAATAAATTCAAAATGGGATTTAATCGTTTATTACGAGTTAGGTTCCTATTACGATCGGATGGATGGAGTAAAAGAATTTATTAACAGACTTAAACATCAATGCAAAATATTGACATATTATGAAGAGGCCTGTGTAATGATTACCGCAACTTTAAAGCATAAATATAATAGCCTTAAGTCAAATAACGAACTGTTCATGAAGCAAGAAAATAGAAAAAGACGAGCACCATTCGAATTTGTTGGCTCAATTTACCATATATTATTTGGAATTATGGATGCTGACGACCGAGAGAATATGGAATCAAATATTAAAAATATTTTTGAAAACCAAAAGAATATCGCAAAGTTGTTTAAGAGACAGACATCAATAGTTGATTCTACAATAAATATATTAAAAAAGACAACCNCAAGCCCGCTACAAATGAAAATGTTTGGATTAAATTATCTTCTCAAAATCGTTGGCTTTACAAGTTGTTTAGCAAATCAACAATACATCTAGAATGTGATAACAACCAACAAATGCGAATGGAAATCCCTAATCAAGGCATTATCACAATAAGAGAAGGATGTACAGCTCGACATGAAGGAGTAACTTTAACAGCATCTCATCACGTACAATCCGAGATCAATAAAGAATTGCTATCTTCTTCTTGGGTAAAAGACATTGAAGATATTTCAGAACTGCGAATTAAACCTTTTGATTTGACCTTAATAAACAACACCAAAGATATCCTAACGCTCAAACAGCAAATAGAATTTCTCAAAAAAGAAAATATCAAATTGAAGGGTATCAATTTTCATCACGTTAGTGGTCATGCTTCGCTAACTTTAGTTTTCATAATAGGGTTAATCATCGTTATTTTATATATAGGATCAAAGATCAAAGAAGAACTGTTGTGGCTGTTCCATTTGAACTACCAGTTAGACATAATCATAATTAAGTAAAATGTCAACAATCACATTTGGCTAATATGTTAAAACAACACAATTTTGGCCCCTGGCAGAATGTTCATAAAAATATGAACATGAAACTCTGCCGCAATAGAGATAGGATTTTAGAAATATAACACATTCATACATACATATGCAAACATACGTAAACCGATGAAATAAACAGGAAAAATATACAGTCCACTAAATGTCAAATGCAATGATAAGCAACAGAATTGTAATGTGACCCTTGCTCATATAATATGTGAAAATTGCTTATCTGAACAAAATACATAAATTACAGTGTATACAGAAAACATAAAGATAATATAAGTATGAAAGAAACACGCATACACCAATATACCAATGCACACAAGCAGCAACTGACAGCCCATCATCAATTGTTTTAATACGTGCGTTAGATGCACTTAAGTCAACAGTGAACCTAAACAAATATAAAAGATCAATACGTTGGTCTTTTATCTCTTACTAGGATTTACTGATTCTGCATAAGACACATAAATTTTAGTGCACTTACAATGCATTGGTATCGGATGTATACAATGAAGATAAGAATACACATTTACGCATGTACACACACACACACACATATACGTAGTTAAGGAATTAGTATTAGAAAATGTATATAAGAAAGAAATATTCAATAAAGAGGTCAGATTAAATACAGCAATCTCACGGTGTACATTACGTATTTTTGTGATCTTCACTATCCCCCACCCGAGGTAAGAAGTGAAGTTAATCAAAAGTATAATAGTCTTATCACCCGGTTTCTCTTCCTTCTCAAATGCAACCTTACAAGGCAGTCGATTGACACAAATGTCAATATTTATCCAACCTTATATTATGAATCATGCTCAGGAGTGAATATAACTACAACAACAACGACTACTACAACAAAAACCCAAAAAGGTTGGTTACTGTCTTTTAGTCTGTTCCTTTGAACTTCGGACTAAAACCTGTGGAACTGTCAAACTACAATTTTACTCTCTCAAGTGAGAGTAAAAGGGGAACAGATACAGAATAGCCATGGGTAATTGCGCAATTTTTTTGGCGCTAGCTGAATAACGCCAGTGCCACCTGTGGTGTCAGCGCACTAACCCAGCGCAATAGCGCAGTGTACTGAATTGAACACGGCGCCATCTGACTGTCACCACAGTACCCATCAGCATACAGTGCAGTACACCACATATTGTTGTCATGTCTATTATTTCTATAGGCGCTGAGCAACGCTTGTACCGCCAACTGAATTTAATTGCTAGGAATGCAGTAAATGCCACGATATTCTATCATTCTTGAGTAAAAGGGACAACTAAAGAATACTGACCTTTGAGCTAGAGAAAAAAAAGTGGGCGTGGCCCGCCGCCTTTTCCGGATTTTAACGGCATATTTTTGTTTTTGGTGCAAATTGACAGGGGCTGCGATAGGGGGGCTAAACGTGGAATTTTCAACATTTTCAAAAACTTATATTTCGAAAACTATTAAACCGATTTTCTGAATATGGACACAGAACAGGAACTTTCATTCAATATGTATATCTTTGTATATAATGCAAACATATTTTGAGAAAAAGTAAAAAAACGGAATTTTTTTTATAATAATGTATGTTTTTCGTAAAAACATACGTAATTAACTATATTAACAAATATATTTATTGGAAATACCATAAAAATACCTTTAATTTGGCGTGTAACTTTATAAAGTTAGGTTTAAGTACAACTGCGGTTCAATAGTTTTCAAAATATAAGCTTTTGAAAATGTTGGAAATTCCACGTTTAGCCCCCCTAGCGCCGCCCCTGTCAATTTGCACCAAAAAAAAAGTTTACCATTAAACTCAGCAGAAGGGGGTGCACCACGTCCACGTTTTCTTTTTTCTATAGCTCAGGGGTCGGTATTCTTTAGGTATGCCAGTAAAAGCTTTAAATTTGCGTTATCAACACTCAAAAGCAAAAACAAAGTACGTGTACATTTTCAAAGAGTTAAGGCGAATTGTGTGTGTGCCTCATATGTTGCTTGGTGTTAATGGCGCTGGCGCTTTCCATATACTGGTATTGACGCGGCAACTCCGGCTACGGTGTAACGCAATTGCGCAACGCAGCGCAGTGTTACCCATGCCTAATGCGGAAGTGCACGGGAACGCAAAAGCACTATTTCCTGTAAAAACGTCAGTCGGTTTGTTTACGTGTCATTGGTGCAACACTGATTTGGCTGAAATATCACTAAATAATTATTAAAATCTATAAATATTCAAATATTTCGTTGTTTACTTCCATTTTTTTTACAAATATAAGATTCTTTGCTTTCACCGCTTTCTGTTTTTGTTTGCACATGCTAATCAGCTGATCGTTTGACACTTTTCATGAACTTAAGCTGTTCTTACACGATATGTATTTGCATCTGTATATGTGACTTTTTCAATACATATGTAATTGCGTATGTCTGTCAGATTCACAGTCTTTATTTAACTATTTAAAAATACGTTCTATGAAAACGAAATAAACTACTCAGATGATTCTTTCTGTGTGTCTGATGAAAATAGAAACACATCTATTTCGTATGTACGTGCATCTGCTTTATACAGAAACAAATCTAATTTGCCTTTACAATATATGTTGGCATTTCCATATGTAAAAAGTTGCATGTACAGATGCAAATACATATCGTGTATGAACACCTTCCTGTAACTTCTGACTAGGAACAGTTGCTCAGTTACTTTCTCAAAAGTGTTCCCACTTACAGGTTTTATGTCAATAGGAACGACTTGCTGTAAGTTCTGACAAAATCCTGTAAACCGGACTGCTATTGGAACAGACTAACTGTGGTTTTCATGTATGTACATATGTTTGAATGGTTGTACCAGGATAGCCAACTCATTTTTGAGAAATCCCCTATTTCGGCAATGAAATTCCCCGATTTTGCCCCAAGTTTCGTAGAATTCCCCACCCATAGATATCTGCTTGTTTTCAGTTTATTTTATTTTGAAATGTAATGCATCTTTGTATTTATAAACCCAACTAAACTTTTATAAAGTTAGTTAACAAATAAAAAATAACAAATGTGCATATAATATTTACATACATATTGTTGTCGAAAAAATTTTAGTCGCACAATTTTTCTCAATTATTTTTTAGGTTATTTAATGAGTTATTTTTTATAAAAAAATATAGTTCATTCTTTAACAAAAACCATTATAAATCCAAGATTCATACTTTGCGAAAAATTGAAAAAAATCAACAAAACGGCAAAAATAGAAATGTCAAATGACAATTTGTAAATAGTGTTGCCATTGTTCTCTATTCGTTGCTGACTTAAATATTTAATAACTCAGGGTTGTATTATCAGTATCTACTTTTAGTTGCAACCTTTTTAACTCATTTTGAAAGAAAAGAAAAAAATTTGTTAACACCTAATTCCTCACAAAAAAAAAATTCATCCCCCGATTCCCCACGTAAACTGAAATTCCCCACAGTCCGTCCTAGGTTCCCCACGCAAACTGAAATTCCTTGCTATCCTATGCACATATGTTTGTGTACATATATACAGTGACGGGCAAAACTGTAACATGGTGTAACACTTTTTACTTCAGTCATCGCTATCTTTCCAAGTTCTAACGACTTTCATACTTTTCTTGTATGTTATTATTGGTACACCTGTACTTCCTCTCTCATAATGATTTGAAGTCAATCCAACAACAATAATAAAACCAGCAGACAAAAATGTAAATTAAGGCAGAAGTTACAGTTTTGCACTCATATTATTTTAAGAACTTTTTAACAATTTTAACGAGAAAAAAGAACTACTAACACAACGGTCAGAACCCTTTTGCTTGTTTTAGTTTCTGGGTGCCATTTGGCATACCTTATTTTTATCTCTGTAAAACTAGTGGAGGTATATCCGCCGTATATCCTTATGGGCTGTTTTTGCTTACGCGTAAAAGCACATTTAGCGCATTTAGCTCTAAATGCTACTCTAAATGTACATTTATCCATACAAAATTCGTCACCTAAATGCAACTAAATGCAACTCCATTTTTGCATTAAGAATCTAAATGCTAAAAGCAACCCTGTGATCTTCCAAAATTTCCACGATTCGAACATGGTTTAATGAGAAAAAGTGGCAACATTAAACTGAGAGTTATACAGTGGCTAGCTACGTTTCAGTGATCGCCAACCGAGATTTCATTTATTATTTTACATTATTTGGATAAACAAAAGTTACGCAAATTCAACATCGATGTGATGCTGATAGAAATCTGGATCAGTTTGTGATCAACTCCGATTGTTTTGTTTCCTAATTAAGTGAGGAACTTTTATTTGACAGCACCGACAAATGAATATATACACAAACAAATTTTCGGTTATGTTTAAAACAATTCAATTTTTTCTATTGAATTTTTGGTTTAAAATTTATTTTTTCCTTTTCAGTAGGGTTTTTTGCACATTATCTTTTCCGTGAGAATTGATCGTAATAGATACGAATCTGAATAAGCGATTGGAACACGGCTGTTTGTCAAAAGCATACGATTTCGAACTCGCGTAAATGTACATTTGCTAAATGCGGTAGCATGAACGCTCTTCGAAAACATATATTCGAAAGTGCTAAATGTTGCATTTTAAATGCAGCAAAAACGCTGCATTAGTTTGCTTTCACAGCTCATGTAATCGATTATACGGACTTGGATACTTAATAAGCTGTGCTTCTAGTTGATTTCGCAAATTCTCGATGAGATTTATGTCCGCGGATTGTGGAGGTGATTTTAAATTAGCAAATTTTTTATTTGTATCCAGTCTTTTCGAACATATGCAGTATGTTTTGGGTGATTTTTCAACAGAAACTCTCATTTTTCGACTACATCTTGCAAATTTTGTTGACATATGAACAGATACTGTTCCTTACGCATAATGCGTACTAACGGACCCACAAAATTGTTTAAATACAACCCCAAACTATTATTGACCGACCACTATGATTCACAGTTTGCCTCACATGTTGCGCATGGGCTTAATTTGGGTCTTTGATCCAATACCATGCCCGGTCATCTGATTGAAAGCAATTAATTGAGTCTTGTCAGACCAAATAACCTTCAATTGAAACTTAAAAATATGTTTTTTATTGCATTCTGAAAGGACTAACATATCCCAATAGGCAACGGTCCGGTTTTCGGGCGACACAGCAAAATGCTACCACTCTCGCACATATATTTTGGTCAAATTAGCTTTTTTCTTCTTTTATGATGCCTGATGTCTACTGATTTGCATTAAAGTTTAATACCTTAAGCGCTTCTGTATTAGTGGCTGCATCGCTCTTTGCTGCTAAGTTCACAAGATATTGTACCGTAATATTTTTTGATAGACTTCCTTTGCCCGTGGGAACACTTTAGGCTAAATTTTTTATCAATCTAAATATTTTCAAGTAGTAAGCTCCACAATTTTTTGTCACTTTCCTGCGGTCCCGCCTTTCCACAGTAAATCTGTTATTTACATTAATGGTTCCTGATTAACTATATTATTTACTGGTGATTATTATATTATTTCTTCAATAAATTACAATACAAAAAAAAGGCATCTGACTTCCAACTAAGTAAAAAATAACTGTAAAATGCAAAACTGAGAGTGAGTGCAAAACTGTAACATTTGCCTTAATTTAAATTTTTGTCAGCTGGGTTTTTTATTGTTGTTGTTTTGACTTCAAATCGTTATGAGAGAGGGAGTAGGGATGTACCAACAAGAATATACAACAAAAGGATGAAAGTCGTCAGAACTTGGAAACATAGCGGTGGGTGAATTAAAAAATGTTACAGTTTTGCTCGTCACTGTATATGCATGTATGTAGTACAAGCGAAAACAAATCTAATTAGAGCTAGCAAAGCTGCTCGTTGATATCAAGCGCACTGTACTGATTGTCAAAAATTATGTGTTTGTTGTACATTTGTTCATGTTTGTCATTGTGCGTGTAATTTTCTAAAGTAGTTTTTGTGCCCTTGTCACCTTGTATGAATTCGTCTTCGTTGGTATTAGGGACGTTAATTTTTCAGATTTTTCCGATCGCGGGACTTTCGGTATGTCGTTATAACAATCCCATCCCTGGATAAGTCCTGGGATTCAGATATTCATTACTTTTCAATAACTTAAATCGAAAAGCGAGAAGCGCATAACATAAATAATAAATAAATGGGTTTGAAACCTACTTTTTTGTTTAAAGTGGCATTTTTATTTTTTCTCCCTGACGTCAGGATTTATTTTAAAGGACTTTGTAATATCAAGGATATGGTGGATTCCAAAAATTATTTAAAGAATTCAATGCAATCTATACATATAATAAAATTGTAACAGGTCGATGTCTGCACATTATAGATATTAAAGAAAAATTAATGCGGGGGGTCTTTATTAGAGCACCAGAAGCCAAATCAACCATTTTTAGAATTTTTGTCTGTCTGTCTGTCTGTATGTTCGTTCGCGCATCACTCGAAAACGAATGCATGGATTTGAATGCAGTTTTCACCGATGTATTGCTAGATGTCTAACTTAAAATATAGGAAGAAAAAAATTAGAGAGTTGCCACCTGTTTGGAAATTGGAGTTTAAGTAAATTGATAAGAAAAAATGAATATTGCAATATGGGCGTCAAAAGAACTAGGCTGAAGAAGGCTTACAGCCAAAAATATTTTTTAGAGTTGCCACCTGTTTTAAAATTTACATTTAATTTAATTTATGAGATAAATTGAATATTGCAATATGGGTATCAAACTGAAGGTTTAGGAAATTTTATTGCCGAAAATAGTTTTAGGGAGGGCTGCCACCTGTTTGAAAAATTTTATTGTATTAAATTGATAAAATAAATGAAATCTATATCTACATTTAGATATCTATACATATAATAAAATTGTAACAGGTCGATGTCTGTACATTATAGATATTAAAGAAAAATTAAT
>NW_016158216.1:108859-138671 GCF_001687245.7 Rhagoletis zephyria | reverse complement strand
ATGGATGGCGCTGCAGACGAAATGTATAGAAACCCCGTGTGGTTGGTCTGCTTTGGCACTATGTTTAAGTTATACGAATTTAGTTTTCAGATGTCTAAATGAAGGATGGGGTTAAGTTTTTCTGACGTCCTCATGCACGATCAGGCGGTCTTGCATCTACCCAGAAATCAGTTCATAAATTTTACCACGAATTGTAAAAGTGGTGAATTAACAAGGAAAGATCACCGTAGGTATATCAATTGCTTCATTTGAAAGATACTTAAGAGATCACACGACTCATTTAGCAATGTACCGGAAAACTTTTCATACTGTGGGACAGCGAGGATTCTTGGCCCTCCTATAACAGAAAACGCACTTCTGTGCTCTTGAGTTTCCCTATAAGAATTTTTATTGGCATACGCATCGCACCAATGTTGTAGTTGCAAGATCATACAAAAAGATTACGCATGCCTGGCAGAGATGGAAATAAGACCATCGGTAAAGCTCATGACACCGAAAGGGATTAGTATTCCATAAGGTATCACAGCGTTACTATTATTGGCCTATATGTGAGGCGGATACTGTGCCTTAGTGGTTTCAACTGAAATAAAAAATTTTGACTTTACAGACTAATTTTGTTTTTAAACGCTCTTTTGCATTGACCAACGCAAAAGCTCTTATTAGGCGCCGCGAAGTAAGCGGGCATTGGCTAGTGTATAATAAAAATATGGGTACCAAATGCAAAAGGGAATTTCTTTAGAAATTAAAAAAATTAAAATTTTTTGGATTCACACGGACGAAATTCGGGCATGTTATCGAGTTTATAGAAATCCTTAACATATAATCTTTTCAAAAACTATTATTTCCAAATTTCAAGGATAACATTTTTAAGGACATTTTCAATAGTTACCAGTCCTTCTGCACCAAAAGCTTGAATATGATTAAATTCTACACGATTTCCTCTTTAATTTGATGTCCATACTTCTTCCCTAAGCACATTTCTCTGAATTTTTTAAATAATTTTTGAATTACTGACGTTAGAATGAAAAACTAAAAGCACTTTACGAATATGTTGATATTTGTGTTTAAAATTGACTGAGCTAGACATTTATAAAAAATATTACCTATTAAATAAAAAAAGGAATATACCCAACACTGGTCAAGAAAAGTAGTTTCTATTATTGCCATCAGTGCAAATTACAAATTATTTGCCAAGAATCCCGGGATTTTTGACACCTCAAAAAAAGACGGGATCCCGGGATGCACTTAGTTTTTACTCAGATCTATGAAATGATTTCGTGCATTGGACTACGCATAAACGTGATAATGGTTCGTATAATTTAAAAGGTAATGCTATGTTTTTATACTCTTTCTATCACATGAATATATGAATTCGTGATAAGAATATATGAATTCGCCTTGGAAGATAGAAAGCGATAAGAAGAAATGTCGAACAAAGGAATTTGTCTTCTTTCAACTTAGATAAATGCATTTTGCAAACAAAAGTGCGAGCGTTACTTAGTGCCTTGGTTATGGCGAATTCGTAAGGATCTATTGATTGCATTATAAACATTTGCATTTATTTGCTAAACATACAATTACTTCCATTACAACCCAGTCCTATGGATGCTAGAAGCGCGAATTCATATAAGGTGGTGTTACCGGAAAAGGAATAAATAAATTATATGTATATCAGAAAATTAATAAGATGAAATTAAATTATTGTTTGATTTCTAACCAAACCTATGTATGTAACTCAATCGCCTAATGGTTTGCCGAACCGTAAACATATGTTTACATAAGTTAAGTTATTTTATTAAATAACGCATTTTTAAAAAAGTGTGGGGACTCGCGTCCCCACGTCTTTATTAATTGAGTCTAAACTTAGAACTAACTACAATTGGTTTCTTAACATTAAATTAAACCTACTATCGGCCATCAGTCACGTTGCACTTGCATATGCACTATTTCCGAATATTGCCCAATCGTTGTTGTGCCAATTATTATTGCTGATCGAATAACAAATTGGTTAATGCGGTGTCAGCAATTGTGCGGATGCGCGTGTGGAGTTGCTGACCGTTGGTAGAAGTCAATTCTGCAGAGCTGTTGTAAACTGTTGCGTTAACTCTTCCCCCTTTAAATATGATCGTCTTCGATCATTAGTAGAATGGTCAGTTGTTGAGATTTACGTATGTTGGAATGTGGTTTGTTTCGCTTGACGGATTGACCTCCAGGCTTGTGCTGGGCTTCACTATTTCTTTTCCCACATATTGGATTTTCACGGATCGTTTCCTTAGGAAAAGAAGAAGTACTATGATTATTAAGAATGCTGCCGTAGTTAGACTTCCGACAGAGAAGGTTGCCTTTTTGAGGGAATTTATTCGATGGGTATTGTTGATATGCAGGTCCTTCAAGGCTTCTAGGGAAAGTAGTTCTATGTGGTCCTTTTCCAACGGGATTGGCTGTAGTATTGCAGGGATGGTTTCGATTGGCTTTATTTCAATATTGCTGAATGTTTTACTGTTGATTTTTATTGTTGAATTGTAGAATATTATCACGTGCGTTCCGTTTACTTCTTGGGATGTCTCGCCGGCTTCTAGTTTGCCGTTGAACTGGTTTAGCAATATTACTCCTGGTTTTATTTCTTCTAGCGTAGGGACGTGATGGCCGTTGGTTGTCGAACATGTTGAGTTTAAACTATTAATTATCCTAGTTACACATAAATCTTTACTTAAATCTNTCTTCTAGCGTAGGGACGTGATGGCCGTTGGTTGTCGAACATGTTGAGTTTAAACTATTAATTATCCTAGTTACACATATATCTTTACTTATATCTTCCAAATGAGTTTCCTTGCAAATTGTTACATCATTATAGCTTTCGCATTTATTTTTTATTCCAAACAGTGTATATTTTCCTTTCAATATTTCATTATACTCAGTTTTAATTACAATATTGTTTATCCTTTTTACAGGTCGTATAATAATTCTTCTAAATATTTATTTTAATGTTAGAGGTATTTTTACCATGTATACAATTTTCATATCTTGGCTAAATACATTTACTTTTGACAGTTCTAATGCTTCTTCGGCACTTTTAAATGGTACTTCGTCTCCCCTTAATTTACTAATTGACAATTCTATTTCTTCCTTCTTAACATTACTGAATTTATTATATTATGCTTTGCCCATTGAACGGCATACCTATATTAATTAGCTCTTCCTTAATTAGCCTGATTCTATTTTGCAAATTTATTAAAATTTCCGTTAGAACATTGTCGTCCTTCCTTATCGTGTTTAACATTTTGTTTACTATATAAGTTATGTTATTTATGCGTTTCTCGAATAACTGGTTAATTACCATTTGGTTATTGTTGTTCTCATAGAAGCTATTTAAGTTGTTTGTTATTATATTTAAATCTTCATGATCAGGAAGTACTTCCATGCCGTTCCCAATATATCAATTGATCTTTTCATCTTATTTACGTTAGAAGGCTTTAGGGTGTTCAAGATTTCAAAGGCTTGGGTGGTTTCATGTTTTAGGATAGGATATAGGAAGTGGTCATTAGGGATTTGGTTGGCTATCTCGTTATAGGTCTCTGTCAAAAATCGTTCGTATTTTGCTAAGTCGATGAGATGAATAAGTCTGAATGTGCCGTCTTGTATTTTCGCTTGTCCATTGTCACCAATTGCGCTTTATTATAGTTCAAAATTTTAACGTCCGTTAGGGAGTTTATGATTGTGGCACAAATAATTAGAAGTCCGAAATACGCCTATAAGGCGTTTTTATCGAGCACTACTAGCTTTATGCTTGAGGAATTTTTGGACACGCGTCCATCTTCCCCTCTCAAAAGCGATGTCAGAGGTTTCGCTAACTTGGCGTAATCTCTGATAAAGCGTCGATAATAGTCTGATAGACCAAGAAAAGCCCTCAAGTCCTTTAGTGTTTTTGGACATGGAAATTCTTGAATTGCTTTTACTTTAGTGGGATTAGTTTTTATGCCTGTTTGTGATACAATGAAAGCTGTCTTCTCAATGTCGGATTCCTTCAGGGGAATCTGATAGAAGCCACTCTTTAAATCAAGAACAGAAAAATGTGTGGTTTCCCATTTGCGAGATCACCTCGTTGATTTCCGGGATTGGGTATTTATCGGCTATTGTTAGGGTGTTTAATTTCCTATAATCAATTACGAATCTGTATTTTTTTTTGTCCAGACGCGTCTAACTTCTTAGGTACAACCCACACGGGCGAGTTGTAGGGTGAACGGGATGGCCTAATAATTCCATCTTTTAATAGATTTTCTATTTCTTGTTTCACAAAGTCTCTCATTGCTAGGGGGTAAGGATAATATTTGGTGTATACTGGGGTGTCTGAAGAGGTTCTAATTTCCCCTACTACAGTAGTGGTGTAGGTGAGTTTCTCATCTGGTTCGGTTGTTTGTGAGACGGTCAATATGTCGTTTTTGCGTTTCTGTCATGTGGTCGGTCCTTACTCAATTTTGTTAACCGATGGTGAAGGTTGTTGTTTAATTTTTATTTTTATGCCATTGCCAAATGTGAGGGAGTCGTCGTGGATGTTTATGGTGGCACGAAGCTCTTTAAGACTATCGTTTCCAATTATGCCGTAAAAGGATTTTAGGGTGGGGAGCAAAAAGAATTTTAAATTCGTGTCCTTTCTGCCAAATTGATTAATAACTGTGTGGTGGGTAATTTGTATCTGTCCGGCTATGGAATTAGCAAAAAATGGTTGGTCATTGGGAATTCGTTTTGACACGAGGCAGGGTTGAATGTAATTTTTGCTCGAACCGGTATCGATGAGCATTTTCAGAATTTTTCCGTTCTTCGTTCTGCACTTTACATACGGCAGCGAAGAACGGTTCATTCTAAAAAATGAATATCGATATGGTCTTGAACGTCTTATGAAGGATTTTGTTCAGCGTATTCCTGAACTGATTGTCCACCTTCTTTGGCAATTTCTGCTTCATACTCTTCCGCTGTTGGATACCAATCCTGTTGATCTTGCGGATATTGGTCTTGTTGGTCCTGTAAATAGTATTGGTCTTCTTGAGTACCTGCCTCAATGTGGAAGTTCCTCTGTTGCTTCAGAGGCACTTGTTGGGAAAAGTTGGATGGTCTTTTCCCGGCCTGGTTATTAAGTGGTGGCCTATTCATGTAGTTGACCGCTTTTGAATGCAAGGAGCGGTCGACATCCATTGGCTCTGGACGTGGAAGTTGCGGCTTAGCGGGGGGTTGAGCCGGAGGCCTATAATTTGGCGAATTACGGTAATTAAGAGTAGGTTGTGGGCGTTGGTGAGCCATAAAATTATGTGGAGGCACGTATGGTCTTGGAATGTACGACAGTTGTGGGTAGAATTCGTTACTTAGTTTTCTTGGTGGAAGAGGTGGCCGCAGATCTTGGGTTTTCTTAACTTGGCCATTATTATTCAGCGCGTAGTTTGAGCGGAAGTTTTGGTTCTCCAGTTTTAAACATAAGTGGAGAGCCTGAGGAAGATCTACCGGTTCTCTCATGCCAAGAAGTCTCGGCAAGTCACCGTTTAGTCCTCGAATAAAGGTGTCGAGGGCCTTGTCCCGGTAGGTCCGTGTAAGCAAATGCAGGGATTCTGCACCTACTTCCATACATCCGAGTTTGTTGAGAATAAGTGACAGGTGTGAGTACACCTTTTGGTGAAATTCTTGAATAGTGAGGTTGCCCTGCACTAATGCGGTCATCTGGTACTCTAGAGTTCCCAAATCTCGTTTATCTGCGTAGTGGAGGGTAAAGCAACTCGAAATAGCCTTCCAATCCAGCGATGTATTATAAGATTCGAGGGCAATATCGGCGTTGCCCACGATTTTATTTCGTATAACATTAAGGATGCCATAATATTTTGGCGTTTCTTTTTGTGGCTCGTAGATCTGTAATATTCTATCTACGCCTTTTTTCCAGGAGTTAAACTCTCCCGGATTGCCTGAGAATTCCCGTAGGCATCTCACAACGTCCGGAATTTTGTCTAGTTCCGTTATATTGTTCGCTAGGGTCGAGTATGGTCACGTCCGTAATATTTGTAAAATTTGAGTTGGGGTTGAGGGCGGCTTGCACTAGGTTTCGTACATATTATATTTATATATATTGGTCACCACGCCAGTTATTATATTCGTTAGTTGTTCCATATTAATTCCGTTAGGGTTATGGGTAACTGGTTGGGAAGGGGCTGTGGTAGTCGTATTTAGCAATGGGGGTCGGACGAGTTTATTAGAATTTGCCATAACTAATTTTTATTTATTTTATTAATGTGTCCTTATCCTCTGGAGGGTCCCTTTGGTGGTGAATCGCAGAGTTGGACTGTTGTTATTAGCTGGAGGGTCCCCTCGAAGGTGGTGAATCGCAGCTTTAGATTTTTATCAGTTATTGGCTGTACAAGCCTTAGTTATTTTTCGTTTGTAGTTTAAAGTTCTCTGGAGGGTCCCTTTGGTGGTGAATCGCAGATTTTTTTTTTTATAAGCTGGAGGGTCCCCCCGAAGGTGGTGAATCGCAGATTTTTTTTTTTTATAAGCTGGAGGGTCCCCCGAAGGTGGTGAATTGCAGCTTTCGATTTGTATCAGTTATTGGCAGTACAAGCCCGATATTATTTAGATATTATTTAGGGTAAGTAAACTTCAACAAAGTTTTAATCTGAAATGAATTGATTGCAGTTCAAAAATTTTCTCCTTTTCCTTTTTCACTTCTCACTCTTATATTATAAAATTTTCTTTGAATATTTTCATGTGTAGATTGCGAGAAAAAAAATGCTTCAAATATCTTGTTAAATTTCTCTTTAAAATTTACTTAAATTATTTTCGTTTGCAAAAGTTTATGATTTTATTAATTTTCTTTTTTCAAATTCCTTAAAATTTTTTTCCAATACTTAATTACTAATCAACTTGTTTTAAATCTTACTTCCTAGCACCTCCTGGCGACGGGGTAGATGTCCTTTTCGCTGCTCTACTCGAGTACCCTCGATGCGCACGAATGAAAGTGTGCGTTACTATCCTACCGGATTCCAACGCTGATATGTGGTTTGGCACCAGTTAAGTTGCTTGTCCTCCTAACGGTCCTTCGGCTGTTGTTGACAGGCCTTGTCCGTTTATTTTCACGTTTTTTCCGCACGGCAACACTCGAATTTTACCGCGACGCGGTGGCACTCGGCTGTCCTTACAGGCGACTTTTGCCAATAACGTACTTCAACCGAGACGCGAACTTAAACTGGTCCCTGCTCGGGCGCCAGTTAAGTTATTTTATTAAATAACGCATTTTTAAAAAAGTGTGGGGACTCGCGTCCCCACGTCTTTATTAATTGAGTCTAAACTTAGAACTAACTACAATTGGTTTCTTAACATTAAATTAAACCTACTATCGGCCATCAGTCACGCTGCACTTGCATATGCACTATTTCCGAATATTGCCCAATCGTTGTTGTGCCAATTATTATTGCTGATCGAATAACAAATTGGTTAATGCGGTGTCAGCAATTGTGCGGATGCGCGTGTGGAGTTTCTGACCGTTGGTAGAAGTCAATTCTGCAGAGCTGTTGTAAACTGTTGCGTTAACTCATATCCAACTTCGTGAGTAGGTACCTGGTACTCACACCTTTTTTAAGAACTTTCATTTCTATCGTGTATGGTGTTACACACGCATTTTTTTTTTACTAGTTTGTTGAACTTTTATGCTTTTCGTTATTGTTTTAACAAATATATTTTTATATATATACAATTAGTTTTTAATTGTGGTTTTTTTCATTTTAAATTTTCGTGAATGGTAGTTTTTTCTTATTTTTTAAAACATTTTTTTTACACTTATCGTGCAATTTTAATTTAAAATTTTCGCGTATGTAGTTCGCTGTCGACTGCACCAATAATAAAAGACAATCGTTACTTCACGAAGGTAACTCTATTGAATGAATAATGAGTTTTTAGATTCAGGTTAAGTGAGCTTAAAACTTCAATACCAAATGAGTGAATAATAACAATCAGATTATTTGTTGTTATTGTAACTATGAACACTTAAAACTATAATACGACGAAAGTAAATAGTAAGAAGAGTGTTTGTTATTATTGTAATGAGAGAGCTTAAACTAGAAAACGATGTGATTGGGTAAAAACAAGATGAGTGTTTGTTATTATTGTAAAGAAAGAGCCTAAACTAGAAAAGTAATACAAAGAAGGGAAAAGATGAGAGAAAGTAAATAGAGCAACTACAGGAGTTATTGGTAGTAGTAGCATTAGTATTTATTTAAAATAAAAAATAAAAACGCGTTTTAAGTATACATCTTTTTTTCTTCTTATGCATTTCTCTTATAAAACATATATTTCTTTGCACATTTCGCAGTTTATAACAAATCACTGTTAACTATGAAGAAGTAATAATATAAATCAAAATGAAACTTTTTATTACTATCGCTTTGTATCTCTCATCTCGCCATTTAACATTCATAATAAAAAAACTCTTTCTGTGAACGCCGAAGTTGTTGGAATAGAGAGTAGAAATGAAGTAACTTTAAGTAAGTTTGGTTATTCATTATCATTATTTTGGCATTTTAATTTTAAGGAATATTGAATTTAGTATTGTTATTTCAGTGTAAAGGTCAACCATTTATTTACAAATTTTTTCTTGAAAATTACTGAAACATATTTATAACTGAAGAAATATAGTATTTTTGCATACTATATTTTTTCCAACAGTATAGAGTACGCTGACGAAAAAAATAGTACAATACTATATATCATAGTACGGTTGTCAACCCTAGGACTAGCATATTCAAACTAAAATAAAATAATTCAAAGTACTTTCTTGTAACATCATGAGCCAGAATTTCCTGTCATTGGCTGTAGATAACAGTCCAGAGTTTCTACAATTTAACTAGAGTTGTTAAAAATCTATTTATATCGAATTCCCCGCAAATTTCTGCCGATTTCCCGCAAGTTGGAGAGCGAGGTTAAACATTTTTGTTACCAATGCAAAATAAACCCAGTTAGTGAATTTAAAAATATCCGTCTATATTCAGGAAATAAAAGTAATTATATGTTAAGCAACTGGATTTTTTTCCAGATATTCACATAGTATATCCCGCAGTTTAAAAGCTTGCTGCGTCGCGTTGTTTGAGCACAACTTCCTTGATTTTTGTAAAGGAGTGATTTCGTCACGCCAACCACCTGGAATAACATTATCACCTTCGTAACGATCCACATACCCAAGAGGGCAATAGCTGTTATCATGCGTGCGTGCGAAGTTATGAAGAAGCACGGTAGCTTTAAAAACGTGTATCATATTTTGTGGCGACAATGTTAAAGGATTTGTTAAAATTTTCCATCGAGCGCCCAAAAGTCCAAGGCTATTCTCTATTACTTGGCGTGCTCGTTCCAATCGCGAGTTGAAAGCTTCACGACATTGTGACAAAGATTTTCCTAAAAAGGATAAAAATAAATGGTTAAAAAAGTAATATCAAGACATTTTGAAGAATATTGGAGGGCCGTATTCTAGACTACCTGTTAAAAATAACTGGTGCTTTCACTGCTTGTCGCTAACATGCTTGTAACAAGCAATAGATAAAAAGTCGATACAGCAGGCCAGTGCACTATGGATTTTTGGTTTTTTTTTGGCATCTATTAAAAAAAAGTTAACCTGTATTTCAGCTTAAAACAAAAAGTGGTTCCACTTAATCACGTATATCTTACGAGCCAATTTAACGACCTTAATATGAAATACGGCAAATGAAAGCTAATAGAATTCTCCAATAAACCTTATATCTTTGTTTAAAGTACAAAACCGCGTATCAACAAAATGCAAAACCGCGTATGTGAGGTTGCATAAATTACTTCCTAGAGAGTAAAAACACTAATGTTTCAAAATGGTTGTCTTTTTTATAAAGTAATCACATTTCTAACTAGTATATTTTAGGACGAATGGATAAGGATTGAGTCAAGTGCTTGTGTGAGCAAATCCAATTTTTGGCAGCAAATGTCAGTTACGCGGTTTTGCAGAATAACGATACGCGGTTTTGTACTTTAAACGACGATACACATCACTTTCCGTTAGGAATTATAGTTTCTGATAAATTAATTAATCATTCCAGTTTTTATTTATTTTTTAATGAATAAATGAAAAAAAAATTCAAACTTTAACAGAAGAAAAATTTGAAAAATAGCAGGTTCTGTGCCAAATTTTTGCATCTGTGCTATAACCTGCTCTGTTATAAAAAAAAAATCAAGTTACTACTGAAGAAAATGGATGGATAAATAAAAAAAATAATAGTGGTCAAATGAAAATACGTAAAGATTTTTTGTATGAAATTTGAGCAGAAAAGCGATTACTCAGGTGTACGTGGCATTTGAGTAACTTTCTTTCCTGCTCATTTTTCGTACAAAAAATCTTTTCCTTTTTTCATTTGACCACTATTACTTCTTTATTTATCCATCGATCTTCTTGTAGTAACTTGATTTTTTTTTGGAACAGAACAGGTTTTATCACAGATGCAAACATTTGGCACAGAACCTGTTATTTTTTAAATTTTTCTTCTGTTAAAGTTTGATTTTTTCCACATTTTCATTAAAAAATAAAAAAAAAACTGGAATGATTAATTAATTTGTCAGCAACTATAAGTCCTATCGGAAAGTCATCTAAACATGGTTAATTTTATTAGCTTTCATTTGCCATATTTCATATTGAGATTGTTAAATTGGTGCGTAATATTACGTTCTCATTGAGCCATTAACTCGAGTTTAACGTTTTGAGTTTATGAACAACTGTCAAGCGTTCACATTGGGGTGTTTAAGAAACTCAGAGTTGAGTTTGACATTTTTTTGTTTACTTTTTCTTATTCTCATTTAGTCTGTTCCCGTACTACAGGAGTTAACCGACACACACATAAGTCTAGAATACCAACCGTTTAGCTATAAAAAAAAAAAAACAAGAAATAAGGATCGATAGAACTTTTTACGCTAATTTCAACCATACCAAAATTATTTCGTGCAAATAAAAACCAAAGCCAATAAAAGAGGTTAAAGTTCAACTTAACTATTTCTTATGTGTTTAATATCTCGGAAACTAGTTAACCGATTAAAACATTATTGATGCTAGTTTCAACATAATTTAAATGCCTTTTATGCAAGGTATATACTATAACCAGTTTTAGAACTAATTTTATATAAACTACATTTAAAAATACATATTTTTATTTTATTTTGTTTTTTAGTATTTCTCGACTAAAAATATAAAAAGGCATATAAATTATATACACACATGAAAGAAAAATTAATTATCTTTATTTTGACGTCATTAGTTTTTTAATAGGTTATGTTGTTCAGAAGATATTAATATTAAAAAAAATCAGAAAATTTAACTTTAACCATTGATATCTTTTTTATATTTTAATTTCGCCAGGTAATTTTAGTAGGCTTGAAATCAGCACAAAGAGTTCTGTCGAGCCACATTTTTGGTTTTTGCATCGCTAGATTGTTGATATTCTAGACTTACGTGCACAGAACGACTTCGGACTAATTCTGATTAAATCCTGCAGTACGGGAACAGACTAATTGTCGGCAAGTTGGTTGCAAGTTTGGATTATCAAAGACACAAACCGAATCGGGTCAAAAAAAGGGTTGCATTCGCATAAACTCCAAATAAAAGTGGTATTTAAGGAGAGTTTAACGAAATTTTTTGTATGGTAAACTCCGAGTTTAAGAGTAGAGTTAAGGCTTAAACTCCAAAATGGCCCATAAACACGAGTTAGTGGCTCAATGTGAATGCCTTATAAGATATACGTTAAGTGGAACAAATTTGTGTTTTAAGCTGAATAACGGTAAATTGAAAATATCTCGAAAACTTATCCATAAAATAAAAAATTAACTAAATTTTCGGAATCAGCGAGCAATTCCACATAGCAATTGGATAGTGGCATCCACTGAACATTTTTTGCTGTAAACCAGTGTTATATAAAAAATTAATCGGTAAAATTTTTTACGGTTACACTGATTGAGCGGTACGCTTTCAAAGTCAGCGATTATGCACGTGGTAACTTTGTGTATAATTTGGTGAAATACATTGCAAAAGTTTGATTGCTCACGTTATCCAAATAAAACGTAGAATATAACTTTAAATGATGCAGTCATAGTTCAGGTATGTAAAATTATAGTTTCGTAATATTTTTGTCAATTTTATGTGGCTTTTGTCTTTGTGTAGCGTGTTTTATTGAAGTGGATTCTTTAAATTAATCTTAACAATTATCGCTGTGTTTCGTAGAATAGAGCTTCTAAGGCGCACAGAGGTGCACAGGCTTTTAAATGCAGTTACTAGCTAAAGAGAGTGGTTTGTACAAATTTGCTCCTTTTCGAAAGAAATGGCTTTTCCAGAGGTTTGTACGTACGGAAATGCAGAGCTACTGGACATCTTTGGTAGAATGAATTTTTAAATTTTTATACCCGAGCGCACTTGTGCACACGGGTTTATAACTTTGTTCACATAAGGGTTGTTTGTAACAACCAAAACGAATCGAGATAGATATAAGCCAATGTATACGATAACTCGAGCAAGAATTTAGTATCTCAACGAAATTTGGTAGGTAGGTTGCTCCTTAGGTTAGGTTAGTTTTGAAAATGGGTGAAATCGGAGTGTAGCCACGCCCACTTTCCATATAACGGTATTTTCGAAAAATGCAAAAACTGCGATATTTCAGTAGATAAATATTAGGCTCAAATGGTATGTGAAGTAGAATTTTGGTACAAAGCATTATGAAATGTTTGGAAAACGGGCGTGACCCCGCCTGCTTATGATGAAATTCTGCATCTCAGTAGCCCCTTCACTACCCCTTACCAAACTCGGTAAGAGCCTTGCTTAGGGCCCAAATAAAAAATTGTGAGGATCCAAATCCAGGGGCTTTGGAGTCCCCACAACTTTATTTATTTTTTTATGAAATATTGCTATGTATATATATATAGCAATAATATATATATATATTAGACTGCATCACTCCCCATACAAAAAAATTGGTACTATTTTTCCATTGGAATTATAAAACCTATTATATTTTAAGACGTCCATCAAAATATTTCGGAAAAAAATTGAGATTTAAGAGAGCTGGACCGATTTGAAATTACCTCCAAAAATGGAAAAATCCCCTCAAATGACAAAACGCTTTAAGCTTAAATAAGCTCACTTAAATCTTAAAATTTTTCCAAAATATTTTGGTGGACGTCTTAAAATATAATGAATTTTGTAATCTTGGCGGAAAAACCGCAACATTTTTTGTTGATGCAGTCTAATATATATATATGTATATATATATAAATATCTGTTGCCTAAAATAGGCATGTAATTAAACTGAAGTATTTGAAGTATTTGAATCGAATTAGTTAAATCGAATTGTATTACATTTACTTATATAAATTGCATTGTATTACATTTACTTATATAAATTGAATTGTATTGAATTTACATATACTTGTTGAACTGTATAAACCATACACCACTATATTCAGTATTCAATTGTTGCTATTAACATTAGTAGTTAAGCATTGTTATTGTAGAATAACAGTCTGCCTGCGCGCAGAAGAGTATAATAGCGAGGAAATATATTGTGCAGTCGCTAGTAGGCAGGCATACTTGTCGGTGGGCACACACTACTGGCAAACGAAGCGCACCTGGGAGTTTCCACCTCATTTGCGTTTAGTCTTATATTCGGCGGAGGTTACCACTCCCGCCGACGGGTAAGATTAGTGGAGGGATATTCAATTAAACTGCCTTTAAAAAAGAGTAAATGGATTGAAGGCGAAGATATATTATTTTGAAGAAAGGAATAGGAATTTCCATTTCAGGAACCCTGGACGGACTTAGCTTACCCCGGCACTACAAAAGTTCGTCACAAATGGCGCCCGAGCAAGGACTTTCAAGAAGTCAACGAGAAAACAACGAGTAGGTAACGAGAAATAAGCGAGAAGTCAACGAGAAAACCACAAGATAGCAAACAGTATATTAGCAAGAAGACAACGAGGGTACGAAGAAGAAAATTTGCAGCAATGGTGAAAGTGACGTGGGTGTACTACCTCAACCTACTGACATACGCCACCGAGTTCGGCCTCGAGAGTTCTGGAACAGTGGACGAGCTTCGTAAGCCTCTCGACCTTTATCCAGACGGATAGTGACAACGAAGGACTCAAGGATCGCTTCACTGAATTGGCCCTTCGGCATGCACGGCCGACCATTTCGGAAACATCTAAGGGGACCAGCGAACTACCCCTACCAGGTAACAGTGTACCGCCACCTCCAGGTACTGCAAGTGAAGACGAAAATACATATGGAGCGACCAGGCTCCGTGAAGATAGACCACCACCGATGCACGTTGTACCCCCGCCACTATCATGTGCTACCACTATGGACCGAGTACGAAAATGGGGTTTCCGGTACGACGGCGGTAAGGATCCCCTGAGTTTTATTGAACGAGTCGAGGAACTTGCGGACGGCTAAGAAATCGATCGTAACTCCATCCAACGAGCGCTGCCAGAGTTGCTGACAGACAAGGCGCTGGTGTGGTTCCGGAATAATAACATACTGGCAGGAATGGGACTCCTTCAATAAGGACTTCCTAAAGTTCTTCCTAAGCTCTCGGTATTTCGAGCACTTGGACGATGAGATTAGGCAGCGCGTCCAACGACCCGGTGAGAAGTTTAAAGACTACGTGCTGGCGCTACAGCGGCTTATGCGAGACGCTGACTACACCGCCGAATAGAAGTTGAGCCGCATATACAGAAATGAAATTCCCGCAGAGAATATCAGTGGTACGTCAAGCGGAGCGAGTTCGGTAGTCTCGAAGAGTTGGTAAGTCTGGCTGAAGACTTCGAGAACATCGCCCCCGAGAGAGAACAACTGAGACCAACAGCGAAATCATTCGTACCCCGGCATCATGAGGAACGTTACCAACACATGCGCGCGGAGGAGAGAGATGAGGAATCAGAGAAGAGAGATGCCCCACAGAAATCCGGGATGTTAAACTCCTCACCCAGAACATTACAAGGATACATGGGCCCCCGAACAGCATGTAGACGGTGCGGTGTAAGCGGTGTAAGTGGACACTTCGCACATGGCTGCCGTAGTACACAGATCGATTTTGCTAGAGATGTGGTCGATGCGGCAAACGCACGCGTGATTGCTGCCGGTTATCCCTAGGGAAACGGCATGAGGCCCTATAGGTATCGAGGGGTGGGGTATCCATCAACATAACCTCGAGCTCAGTAAACGCATTCAAACAGACGAATGGCCGAATCTTGGCCGCCGTGACCGTGCATAGGGAAGAGGTAACAGCTGCAATCGACACAGGGGCTACAAGGAGCTTCGTAAGCGATACGATGGCGAGAACGCTGAAGGAGGAGAGGAGAATCATAGTCGATGCGGTATATGCAGAGGTAAAGTTAGGCGACCAGGTGCACCAGAGTGAGCTGCTAGTCTTACCAGGGTTGGCCGACAGAGTAGTGATAGGAACGGACTACTTGGCGAAGTCTAACCTGGAGTTAAGGTGTGGAGAGCAATCATTAACGTTGCAAACGGACGATTTAGGGCCAGGAGCAGTCACGTACAACTATGATCGAAGAAGAACACGAAGACCCCGCGTAAGCGGTCAGGACCGAACCAACAGCCCCATCAGTAGACAACGCAATAAATCCCTCGGTGAGTGAGTTCCTTAAGCGTGAATTGCAGGTGTTCGAGGAGATGTTGGGAGTATCAAATATTGCGACGCACAAGATAGTGATGAAACATTAACATTATGAGATTAACAAGGAGATTGATTAACTCATAGAAAAGGGCTCCATTGAACCATCGCATAGCCCGCACAGAGCTCCCATAGTTCTGGCAAGGAAGAAAAACGGCAAATGACGACTCTGCGTCGACTATCGTCAGCTCAATGCTCGGTGCGTGCCAGATGCCTACCCGGGGCCGCGCATCCAACATATCTTGGATCGGTTAAGAAGCGCCAGTTTCATCAACAGCCTAGACCTAAAGAATTGATATTGGCAAGTCCCCATGTAGGATAACAGCAAGCAATACACCGCGTTCACCGTACACGGACGCGGACTATTCCAGTGGAAGGTAATGCCGTTTGGTCTGCACTCGCCCCCACCGACCTTCCAGAGAGCACTCGACCGCGTCATCGGACCAAAGTTAGAGCCACACGCGTTGGCTTATTTAGACAATATCATTGTCATGAGTACCACACTGGAAGTGTTCCAGTGGCGAAGGCGAGCCAACCTCAAGATCAACCCAAAGTGCGAGTTCTTTAAGCAGAGTCGTCAACGAGGAGGATATCCACACGGACCCAGACAAGATCGCGAGAAAAACTACTCTCCGACTGAGAAAGAATGCCTGGCTATAGTTTGGGCAATAAGAAATATGAGGCTTTACCTAGAAGGGTACACCTTTACGGTAGTCACCGACCATCTGGCGTTGAAATGGCTAAACGCGATAGAGAGTCCATCAGGTCGAATTGCGAGGTGGGCACTGGAGCTCCAACAATATTTTTTGATGTGCAGTACCGAAAAGGGAAGCTAAACGTGGTGGCGGACGCGCTCTCGCGGCAACCACAGGAGAAGCGAGGATAGTGAACAAGATAATGGCGACTGTAAATTATCTCACGGCTAAAAGGCGGAGGTGAGAAAAGACCCCGAGAAGTTTCCTCACTACGTGGTGGAAGAAGGTAGGCTTTACAGGCGAATATCGACACAGATGGACGATGAAGATGCGACCCCCTGGAAGCTGTACGTGCCGACATCGCAGAGAAGCAGAGTCCTTAGGGAAATCCACGATATACCAAGTGCGGGCATATGGGTATCCGGAAATCAATTGCGCGGGCGATGACCCGTTACTACTGGCCCCGCATGCTCAGAGACGTAAGAAAGTACGTGCGGCAATGCCATACATGTCAGATATACAAGCCCAGTCAACAGCAGGCTGCCGGTACGATGCTCACGCAGATTTCGATATGTGCCGATTTTGTGGGACCATTCCCGCGTTCAAGACACGGCAACACGATGGTCATAGTTTTCCTCGACCGATTTTCGAAGTGGGTGGAGATTTTGGAAATCCGAAAAGCGACGACGGAAAACCTCATCCGAGCATTTACGGACCGAATCTTGGCCCGGTTTGGCGTCCCAAAGATATTAATAACGGACGATGGAGCGCAGTTCACCAGTGGACGGTTTAAGAAGTTCTTACAGGAGCCCGGCGTAAGGCACCAGCTAACTGCGCCGTACACACCGCAAGAGAACCCGACAGAGGGAGCAAACAGAAACGTTTAGATAATGATAGCGCAATTCCCGGTAAGGAGCAACGTGGTTGGGACGATTTGCTGCCAGAATTCACACTGGCATTAAATATGAGTGTGTGTGAATCTACGGGTTTCAGCCCGGCATACGTGGTCCAAGGCAGAGATCCAAGATTTCCGAACGTTCTCTTTGATGAACAAACATTCGGTACCGGCCAGAAGGTGGTGAATCCAAAGGAAAAGTCGGCAAAAATTAAGGAAATATTCGAAGCGGGCTTAATCAGCAACGAGCAGCCACCGAAAGGAAAGACGAGAAGAGCGCATGTATGTGAGCTAAACATTTACCATGGAGCCGAAACCACAAACAAATAATAACATTAAACAGTGGAAATGTCCCGCAATTTTCGTCGAAAATTAAAGGAAAACGTCGGGATAACGTTTTTGGGGAAAAGCATAGTTCACCGCGCAATGGGAACTAATATAAATACCGGTCCGCGACTCGCAAGAAACAAAAACGCGAATTCCGGAGAAAATGGGTGCACGCGAAGAGCTACATCGCGGAAAATATCACAGATGGTTCCTTGCGAGTACGCCTCAAGCGATTGCCGCAGGAGGAAATTCAGCGCCATACGGAGATACAGACAGCGACGGTGCAGAACGACGTGGCGGCGACAGAGGAACCTCGTCAGCCACCCATGAAGCTCCGCATTTGCGACGGCGCAGAAAATGAACGCACGCTTGATGACCGCAGCGACGCTGGCTGCAAGGCGCAATAACTACATCGCCGGGTACATGGGAGAATCGATCCGGAGTTGACCCTTTGCAAGCGGCCCTAGTCGACGATACTGAAGCGCATTTGCAGCAGCCACAGCAGCGACGAGGTCGGCGGTCTTTTCGGCGCGACATCGAGGGCAACAACTACAGGGCGAGAATCTCGCGTACAGGCACGGTGACAGTGAGTCTCATTGCGGTAAGTGAGGGGAGAGTGTGAGGACCCAAATCCAGGGGCTTTGGAGTCCCCACAACGTTATTTATTTTTTTTATGAAATATTTTTATATGTATATAGAATAGGCATGTAATTAAACGGAATTATTTGAAGTATTTGAATCGAATTAGTTAAATTGAATTGTATTACATTTACTAGTATAAATTGAATTGTATTGAATTCACATATACTTGTTGAATTCTATAAACCATACACCACTAAATTCAGTATTCAGTTGTTGCTATTAACATTAGTAGTTAAGCATTGTTATTGTAGAATAACAGTCTGCCTGCGCGCAGAGTATAAAAGCGAGGAAATATTTTGTGCCGTCGCTAGTAGGCAGGCATACTTGTCGGCGGGCACACACTATTGGCAAACGAAGCGCACCTGGGAGTTGCCACCTCATTTGCGTTTAGTCTTATATTCGGCGGAGGTTACCACTCCCACCGACGGGTAAGGTTAGTGGAGGGATATTCACTTCCACTGCCTTTAAGCGTCCTGATGGGAATTCCTAATTAAGTGATTTAGTAATAAAAGAGTAAATGGATTGAAGGCGAAGATTTATTATTTTGAAGAAAGGAATAGGAATTTCCATTTCAGGAACCCTGGACGGACTTAGCTTACCCCGGCACCACAAAAGGTCGTCACAAAATCTGATGAAAATCTTTGAAATCAGGCAGTAACCACGCCCACCTCCCTATAACGGTAATTTACAGAAACGCGAAAAATTTGATATTTCAATACTTCAGGACGGCAATTTACTCCAACAATCTCTGAACAATTAATAACACTAAACGTCTAGGAATTGGGCGTGATACCGCCCACTTTATGACTATAAAGGTGTATCTGGGTAACCGCTTTATAGATTTTTTCCAAACTTGGTTGAATTTTTTCATTAAGTCTAACTCAGCATATTATCGAAAACGTTTGAAATCAGGAAAAGAAAGATGAAACGACGATATTTGGTAACTGCGCTTGATTCGTTCGCCCGAATCTATATTTCTTTACTTTTTTAAGTTAACATAAGTAAATTTGGCAAAAATCGATCAAATCATTTAAATGTAACTGTTTCAAATTCGTTATTTAAAGTTAAAATTCTTTATTGTAATAATTTGCGGTACAATCTTCACGTTAACTCATAGAGTATGTAATATGAAATGTCTGATGAGTTTACAAGTAAAGCAATGATTTGGAGTACACTAACAGGATTGGCAAGGTCGACCATACGACGAAATTGTTTCCTCAAACCGCCCACCGTCTGCTACGTTGAAGTGTTTGGAGCTCAGTCGTCCACGTTCATTTCGCTTCTTTCTTCCGCATCTATCGGTAGTACGGAGATTTTAGAAATACAGCTGCGTCCACGCCAGCGTGCGTATCAATTACACGACCTAACACCCAATGCTTTGGAGGCAGCCGCTCATCACGAATCAACACGAGTTGTCCAACCTTCACATTCGGTTTGGAGTCGCGCCAATTGTTTCGAGCTTGTAATTGGTGCAAGTATTCACAGGACCATCTTCGCCAAAAGTCTTGCTGTACTTGCTTTAATAGCTTTCATCGCTTCAGCAGTCCAACCTTTTCATCGAGAATATTTGGTTACGCAATCGCCGTCAAGGCTCGACCAACCAAAAAATGGCCTGGGGTTAATGCAGTTACGTCCTGAGGGTCATCACTTATCGCCGCCAGTGGTCGTGAGTTCAAACACGCCTCCACTTGTTTTAAAATGGTATAAAATTCCTGCTTTTTGCTTTGCTTCATACTTTTAACCCCGGCCTTCCACAAGCCACCAAAGTTAGGTGCACCGGGGTATGAAATGCCAATTTATGCCGACTTTTGCACTGTAAGCGACCGCTCCCTGCAGCCGCAGTTTGAATGCACGTAACTCCTCCTTCATCAATGAATTTGCTCCCACAAATGTAGTTCCTTGATCACTGTAGATATCGGAACATAGTCCTCGTACCGACACAAATCGAGTCAACGCGGCCAAAAAAGTTTCTTTCGTCAGGTCACTAGCCAGTTCCAGATGGATTGCTCGCGTAGCAAAACAAACGGAAAGCGCCACATATCCTTTGTAGCAACGATGGCCTCGCCCTTTTGTGGTTTTTACGTTGAATGTCCCCGAAAAATCGACGCCAGTGTGCATAAAAGGAGAGGTGACATTGCACCGACCAAAAGGCAACTCACCCATCTGAGGGCTACATGTTTGTCGAAAGCACCGCATGCAATTGTTGATAATACGTCTTACGGACGTTCGGCCGTCAATTATCCAAAATTGTGTCCGAACATAGTGAAGTGTAGCCTGCGTACCACCATGCAACGTACGTTGATGAGCCTCTCCGATGATCAAAGTGGTCAAGTGATTATCCTTAGGTAGGATCGCCGGATATCGATCAGAAAATGGGATCCGCGCATTTGCGAGGTGTCCACCGACCCGTAGAATACCACTAGAATCGAGTACAGGGTGTAGCTTCCAGAGAGTACTCCTTCTGTTGACCGTGCTTTGTGTTGCCATAGTTACTACATCTCGCTTAAATACAATATTTTGAACAAATTTTAGCCAAAACATTGGAGCAGATACTCGCTCAGGCTATAAACCCATCGGTTCTGTTTCATGCTGCTTACCTCGCCCTGCTAATACAAATCGTTGACTCCAGGCCGTAACAGCAAGAAGTTTGTCCAACGATGAGTAATTTTCTAAAATAAACCAGTCAATTTGAACGGTTTGCGCAACGGAAATTTGCACGGACTTGTATTCCATGATTGTAACGGGATTCTTAAGCGCTGGTTGTGGCCAATTTGTTTCGGGACGTAACAGCCATTCTGGTCCACTCCACCATAGTGGGTGACGCATGAGTTGTTGTATAGTCGAACCCCGCGAGGCGCAGTCTGCTGGGTTATCTGACGTTCGTACATATCTCTAGTTGCTAACAGCAGTCAAGGCTTGAATTACTCGATTCGAGACAAATTCCTTCAGTGCCCCAGGATCGGACCGTATCCACCATATTGTTGTAGTGGAATCCGACCAAAAGTAAGTAGTTGCAGAGTCTAGATTTAGCGCAGTTTTTACCTTATTACATAATCGTGCAGCTAATACAGCAGCACAAAGCTCAAGCCGTGGAATCGTGACTTCTTTCAGGGGCGCAACCCTTGTTTTGGACATTAGCAACTGAATACTCACCGATCCTTTCGCCGCGAATGTATGAAATTCGTACGAATCCACTTCCTTTGTTATGTGGATCCAACGAGGAACTTGTATCTTTGCCACCAATTTAAGCTCGCTTCGAAACGCTAACCACGTCGCTTTTAGGTCGTCTGGTAGAGTCTCGTTCCACTGTAGTCCGCTGAGCCAGAGTTTTTGAATGAAGATTTTGCCTCGGATGATGATGGGGGCTAAAAATCCAAGTGGATCTAATAGCCTAGCAGCATCAGACAACAATTGTCGCTTAGTGAAAATAGTAACTGTATAATCAATCTTTACCGAATAAGTCAGACAATCGGATTTAGTGGCCCATACTAAGCCCAATGTGTTGGCATGGTCATTAACTTGAAATTCATGTGATGCTTTTTATTCAAGATAAGTTGGCTCGATCGTTTGGATAGTTTCAGTCGAATTAGAATTCCACTAACGTAACGTGAATCCTCCTGCTTGCAGTAACGTTTGGAGTTCATCCCGGCGCTTGTCAATACGTCATCAACGTAAAATTCATGAAGTAGTATCTTAGCGGCGTCCGGAAAATTGTCTTGCTCATCTGCCTCTAACGTGTGCAATACCTTGATCGCCAGATAAGGTGCGCAGTCAGTGCCATATGTAACTGTGTTTAAGCGATAATGTGACAGGTTCTCCTGACCAGCTGGACTCCACACAATACGTTGTAGATCTGCGCCTCGTTCATCTACCAAGATTTGGCGGTACATCTTGGTGATGTCCTCTGTTAATGCAACCCGATATCGCCACCAGTTCAGCACAACCGCGGTTAGGTCATTTTGTAATTTGGGACCAGGATATAAACAATCATTTAACGATTTACCTGCGCTGCATCTTTTTGACGCATTGAACACGACGCGCAATTTCGTTGTTGAGCTGGAAGCCTTCCAAACTCCATGATGCGGCAGATAACATACCAGTGATGTGCAACTGGTGTCATTATTGATGAGTTGCATATGTCGTTGCAATATATAATTATGTAGAAAATCTGTATACGTGGTTCGCATTGTTGCATTTCGAGATAGCCTCCTTTGCAAGTGTTCGTGCAAAACTACCGCGTCACGTTGTGTAGGGATGAGTTGCTTCAAGTCTTCGTCACGTTTAACAGGCAGGCGAACAATGTAACGCCCGTCCTTCCTTCGGCGTATGGTGTTTTGACAATACTCTTCGACGTAGCGCTCGTCTTCAGTATAACAAGCCACTGTGTTCAGCTCTTCTATCTCCCAGAAGCGGCGGAGAGTCCGATCAATATCAATTTGAGCATTGTGACACTCAACCGTATGCTTAGGTGCGACTAGTGCATGTTCGTGGTAACCTCCAAACACAACCCAACCCAACTTAACAATACTTTGGCGTAAATTTCAGCATTAAGAATCATGTCGATGGATTGAGGAATGGTGAGCTTTAAATCTGCTAAATCCAGGTCGCTAAAATGTTGCAGCTCTCTGGCTCCGATTCTTAACGTAGGAGTTATGTTGCCTACCCGAGGTAGTACGAGTGCTGTGCATGGCATGTTGAAGTTATTTTTGAGAGAATGTAAGGTGAAACTTACCAGACCTTTTGCAGTGGCGACTCTGCTGCCGTTAGCTCCATTTATAGATACTTTAATATTCGATTTGGGCAAATTTAGTAAATTGACTGCATACTCACTTACAAATGCTGCCTCCGTTCCACTGTCGAGTAATGCCCGACGTACCGTTGTATGTCCACGTTCGGACCGCACTTCAACCTTTGTACCTAGTACTACCTGTGGAAGAGAGCATTTATGTTTTGTCTGAGTTACATGGTGTGCAGAGACAGGCCTTGTGTTTCCGGTAGCCGGGTTTAAAATAAAGTAATCATGCAACATGCTGTGATGCTTGGCGTTACAAGTGTAACAACGCCTCTCAGAAGGACAATGAGCTTGCTGATGGCCACCCCGTAGGCAGTTTATGCATAACTTTTGCTTCAGTATATGGTGATATCGCTCGTGAGGCAATTGTTTTCGCCAGTCCTCACAAAACAAGCACTACATATTCTTGTCATCACTTTTTTGGAAATGCTACCATTTGGTAAAGCATTCACCACTAGCAAAAGTATCGTAACGGCTTTCATTATTCCGTCCATGATATATTAAAGCCACGAAAAAATTCTCGCGGTCAATTTTATATATTTTTTTTATTTTTAGGAAACGATACTTTAATTTCCCAATCAGTGTTGCCATTTTAGCCGTTCTCCGGCTAGATTTAGCCGGTTGCGATAGCAAACAGCTGGAGAAAATCCGATTTAGCCGGCAGCCGATTTGTTAGCCTTTTTGCAAAAAAAAAAAGTTAGCCGTTTTTAGTCGATTTCGCTATTTGCCGTATTTTATTAAAATTTAAATATATGTACATATAGTTTCCATTTTAACATATTTTTTGGCGACCTAAAATCCATTAGAAACTGCTAGCCTTATGTCGGAGAAAAATTTCATGTCGGACTGTGTTAAGTATATAAAATTGAAAGAATTTTCTCCAATACGAAAAGTCTTAAAATACTGGGCCGATTTCAATAATTTTGATTTTATGTGAATATAGTACAGTAACCCAAATATGAACTTTCGAATATATAGTCATCAAAATACAATTAAATAGTAGAATTGTTAAAAACTTAAAAAGCGACCGGCTTGTTCGATATAAATTAATCTGTCATATCCAGAGCTTCGCCCGAAAAAAAATTCACCCGAAAATTTGTCATCCGCCCATAGTAAATTGGAAACCAAAAGTGAAAAGTGTACCGGTTCCGGGAAAATAAAACTCATGATAAGGCTGAATGGCGTTTTCTTTTTTCGAAATAATGTTGGTCTGTTTTCTTCAGCCCTTTCACAGCTTCACGTGTTCATTTCTCAAAATATTGCCCTCCGACTAAGCAAAATACCTTACACTTCTTACCGGACGAAAAGTAACCTAGTGCAAATGTTACAATGTAAGGCAAAGTCTGTACAAATATATATTTTCAAAGCAATTTTTTCTGTTCGCAAAGCTCGAGATCGGCTATACCGACTCTTTTTAAATTTCGGTTATAGGTTCTGGATGAGCTTCTCATTATCTTAGGCAAAAACAAGTTTAAATACTTTCCTAAAAATGGAACTACAGGACGTTAAAAATCCTATGAATCTAACACACATGCCCACATAACAGCGCTGAGAGCGCTCTCTGCTGTTAATTCGTACGGAATACAGCGCAAAGCAAGGGATATGTATACATATACATACGAGCTAATGCTAACGTTAATATTTGCGTTGCGGGTTAGGGAACGCAACTAATGTTGATTCTTATGTAAAAAAAAAACAAATATGTATGTACAGCTCATGGGGAAATAATGTAGGCAATTATGTATGTAGAGTCGTTTATGTTGCCACAAGGAGCACCTAACTTTGCTGTTAGCACTTACATTTGTATATGCATACTTATATACATACATACATATGTATATAACAGGGTTGTTGCGAATGTTCGCATTCGCAACCGCGGAGCTTCCGCATTCATTTTAACAATCGCATTCGCTTTCGCATTCGCAAAAATCAATGCGGATCTTTTGCGAATGCAAATATTGAAAAGACCGAAAATTACAGTATTTTTTTTCCCAGTTTAACTTCGCCAAATATTTTTTATTCCGAAACAAAAGTATTTTCCGTATAATAAAAAACCGCTTATGCAAATTAAACAAGTTTGGTATCAAATGAAATAGGACTTAAATAGCTTTAAAACTGAAATGCCTAAACGAGGAAAGCCACATATTGAAAAATATTTCAATAAAAAATGTTAATTTATTACCATAGAACAAACCTTTGGTCAGGTGTGCATATGAATCTCTTTAGTATTAAGTTATGAAAAAAATATAAATAGAGATGGTAACCTTCGTCCTTTATTTCTGTTTAATAGCTATTTCAGTCCTCTTTCATATGATACCAAATTTGTTTAATTTGGATAAGCCGTTTGCTTATTATCCGGAAAGGACATTTATTTCGGAATAAAAAAATCATATATGTAATACTTCTATATTGGCAGTAAGCTAGCTTCTCAATGTGTAAGCATTTCGAAATCAAATCGAGCCAGTCTAGTACCGTTTTAGTCAATGTATTGTGTACGTGAGTGCCGGTTTTGGGTGTGTGTTGTGTTTATTTATAAACGTACCCCTGCAAGAACAGTGACTATCATTTGACAAATCATTTGAGTAGCAAGACTGATAGAGATTTCTGTCACTGGCTACCTACAAGTTTCTATCAAACTCTAAAGGGCAGTGTGAAAAATCTGATGGAAACTTTTGTGGACGTGGATGCTTCATCTCCTTCTAACATATACGTTCTGGCATATTGCTAGACTGCTTACTCCCCTTACTCGGCCTTCAAATTTTAATCATCAGTGATGTAAATCTTCCACAATTATGAGTGATCAACCTTGATAGAAATATAAGTCAGTAATGTGCAATCAAATTTGATGTAATAACCGAACAATCATGACACATCAAGTCTGTCATCTTTTCATATCATCGTTGATTACTCACAGTTGATGTAAAAATTCGTCTAGTCTGATCTCTCTCCCACGATATAGAAATCTATCATTAATGACACATGTAATACTTGTTTTTTCTTTTATTTTCATAAAATCTTATGAACTAATTATTGATGGTAAAAAATTAGAAGCTAAGTACATTACATCAAATTAGAAGCTAAATACATTACCCTAAGCATAGTACATTAAACATTAACAAAGGAAATGTGGCCAAAAATTAAGCAAAATAAGGCGTTTCTATTATTTTTGCCACCAACGTACATATGTACGTACTTAAATCTAATATCCTAATATTATACATTACATTGAGCTCAATTGCCTTCCTGATTTATTTTCGAACTCAACAGGACATTTCTTTTTAAATGCATCTAAGTGGATTGAAATAGATTATCAAAACATTTTTATTGTTAAAAGATATGTACATATGTATACGGTAGTGGCCACATAATTAGGGATAATATTTATTTAACGTTTTGACCATTTATTTAAGAACTCGCGTCGATTTTTGAGAATTTTTGACAAAGTATGTTAAAAAGGTTTATATATAGGTATATAGTTATAAATAAATAACGAAAAAATGAATGGTCAGCACTTGTTGTGTCCCTAATATGTGTACATATTACCTCGTAGGATTGTGTCAACCAGTACAAGTTTGTTTAGTGGTTTTCTCTCCCATCTGCCGTCACAGTTAAGCTGCAGCAACGCCTCGTCCGAAAATGAATGTTTAATACCGCTGGCTACGTCCTCAGACACAGCTTTTATTTTTGATATATGTAATTGACCTTTGAAAAATTTATGTACAGCAATAAGAACGTGAAATATGTATTCCATAATATAATTCATTATCATGGCTTGTGCATACTCTGGATCTTTTAATTTTGTTTCTATTAAATCCACAGCGCAATAGGACTGCAGTGGTAGAGAACTGGCGATGCAATTTTTTAATATTGGATTCGTAAATCCGTTTTTCTTGCTCATGGCGGTATTAAAAGCTCTTTTATTCATTTTAAATGAAATATTTTATAAAACATATCTTTATTTTTCCACAGCACTTTAAGTTTTGAGCATCTTTTCGTTTTGCGTCTTTCTTTTTTTCTGTTGATGTGCGCATTTGAACTTCTTCAGTACCTAGTACTTTATAATACGGTTTTATTTATTACATTTATATTTACTTACTTTTGCTATGAATAATGATAAAATTTATATTAAACTAATTAAGTTCAAAATTATATCCAAGTACTTCAGTACTCGACATTATTTGGCAGGTACAACTACTTTTGTTGAGCACAAAATGCAGCCCTAGTGAATCTTGTGGTTACTATGGCAACCAACTACCGTTACTTCTNTGGAAACCAAAAGTGAAAAGTGTACCGGTTCCGGGAAAATAAAACTCATGATAAGGCTGAATGGCGTTTTCTTTTTTCGAAATAATGTTGGTCTGTTTTCTTCAGCCCTTTCACAGCTTCACGTGTTCATTTCTCAAAATATTGCCCTCCGACTAAGCAAAATACCTTACACTTCTTACCGGACGAAAAGTAACCTAGTGCAAATGTTACAATGTAAGGCAAAGTCTGTACAAATATATATTTTCAAAGCAATTTTTTCTGTTCGCAAAGCTCGAGATCGGCTATACCGACTCTTTTTAAATTTCGGTTATAGGTTCTGGATGAGCTTCTCATTATCTTAGGCAAAAACAAGTTTAAATACTTTCCTAAAAATGGAACTACAGGACGTTAAAAATCCTATGAATCTAACACACATGCCCACATAACAGCGCTGAGAGCGCTCTCTGCTGTTAATTCGTACGGAATACAGCGCAAAGCAAGGGATATGTATACATATACATACGAGCTAATGCTAACGTTAATATTTGCGTTGCGGGTTAGGGAACGCAACTAATGTTGATTCTTATGTAAAAAAAAAACAAATATGTATGTACAGCTCATGGGGAAATAATGTAGGCAATTATGTATGTAGAGTCGTTTATGTTGCCACAAGGAGCACCTAACTTTGCTGTTAGCACTTACATTTGTATATGCATACTTATATACATACATACATATGTATATAACAGGGTTGTTGCGAATGTTCGCATTCGCAACCGCGGAGCTTCCGCATTCATTTTAACAATCGCATTCGCTTTCGCATTCGCAAAAATCAATGCGGATCTTTTGCGAATGCAAATATTGAAAAGACCGAAAATTACAGTATTTTTTTTCCCAGTTTAACTTCGCCAAATATTTTTTATTCCGAAACAAAAGTATTTTCCGTATAATAAAAAACCGCTTATGCAAATTAAACAAGTTTGGTATCAAATGAAATAGGACTTAAATAGCTTTAAAACTGAAATGCCTAAACGAGGAAAGCCACATATTGAAAAATATTTCAATAAAAAATGTTAATTTATTACCATAGAACAAACCTTTGGTCAGGTGTGCATATGAATCTCTTTAGTATTAAGTTATGAAAAAAATATAAATAGAGATGGTAACCTTCGTCCTTTATTTCTGTTTAATAGCTATTTCAGTCCTCTTTCATATGATACCAAATTTGTTTAATTTGGATAAGCCGTTTGCTTATTATCCGGAAAGGACATTTATTTCGGAATAAAAAAATCATATATGTAATACTTCTATATTGGCAGTAAGCTAGCTTCTCAATGTGTAAGCATTTCGAAATCAAATCGAGCCAGTCTAGTACCGTTTTAGTCAATGTATTGTGTACGTGAGTGCCGGTTTTGGGTGTGTGTTGTGTTTATTTATAAACGTACCCCTGCAAGAACAGTGACTATCATTTGACAAATCATTTGAGTAGCAAGACTGATAGAGATTTCTGTCACTGGCTACCTACAAGTTTCTATCAAACTCTAAAGGGCAGTGTGAAAAATCTGATGGAAACTTTTGTGGACGTGGATGCTTCATCTCCTTCTAACATATACGTTCTGGCATATTGCTAGACTGCTTACTCCCCTTACTCGGCCTTCAAATTTTAATCATCAGTGATGTAAATCTTCCACAATTATGAGTGATCAACCTTGATAGAAATATAAGTCAGTAATGTGCAATCAAATTTGATGTAATAACCGAACAATCATGACACATCAAGTCTGTCATCTTTTCATATCATCGTTGATTACTCACAGTTGATGTAAAAATTCGTCTAGTCTGATCTCTCTCCCACGATATAGAAATCTATCATTAATGACACATGTAATACTTGTTTTTTCTTTTATTTTCATAAAATCTTATGAACTAATTATTGATGGTAAAAAATTAGAAGCTAAGTACATTACATCAAATTAGAAGCTAAATACATTACCCTAAGCATAGTACATTAAACATTAACAAAGGAAATGTGGCCAAAAATTAAGCAAAATAAGGCGTTTCTATTATTTTTGCCACCAACGTACATATGTACGTACTTAAATCTAATATCCTAATATTATACATTACATTGAGCTCAATTGCCTTCCTGATTTATTTTCGAACTCAACAGGACATTTCTTTTTAAATGCATCTAAGTGGATTGAAATAGATTATCAAAACATTTTTATTGTTAAAAGATATGTACATATGTATACGGTAGTGGCCACATAATTAGGGATAATATTTATTTAACGTTTTGACCATTTATTTAAGAACTCGCGTCGATTTTTGAGAATTTTTGACAAAGTATGTTAAAAAGGTTTATATATAGGTATATAGTTATAAATAAATAACGAAAAAATGAATGGTCAGCACTTGTTGTGTCCCTAATATGTGTACATATTACCTCGTAGGATTGTGTCAACCAGTACAAGTTTGTTTAGTGGTTTTCTCTCCCATCTGCCGT
>NW_016158216.1:101164-106721 GCF_001687245.7 Rhagoletis zephyria | reverse complement strand
ATTAAACTAATTAAGTTCAAAATTATATCCAAGTACTTCAGTACTCGACATTATTTGGCAGGTACAACTACTTTTGTTGAGCACAAAATGCAGCCCTAGTGAATCTTGTGGTTACTATGGCAACCAACTACCGTTACTTCTATCAGCATTGACACTCACTTGATCGATCAAATGACAGTCATTCCCTACAGAGCCAAACTGGCATATAACATTTTGCATATGTGTTAGTTTTCGTTGTGAATGTGTTGGAGTTTCTGTCAATCGCGTCTTGTAGGGTGACTATCATTTGACAAATCATTTAAGTGGCAAGACTGATAGAGATTTCTGTCACTGGTTACCTACAAGTTTCTATCAAATTAAAAAGGGTAGTGTGAAAAATCTGATGTAAACACTTGTGTACATGTGATCTTCCGTCTACCTCCAACTTATGGCCTTATTTAATGGTCTCTTTTTAATCAACGCAAAATTTGCAAATGTGTTAGTAAGATAAATGAGAATGTGTTAGTTTCTATCACACAATTCTTGTAGGGGTATGTGTTCCTTTTCTTTCGAACGTGTTTATTGATACATCTGTACTGTAGTGTTTTCGGACGGTACTAGCTCTTACTGCCAATATAGGAGTGTTACATATATGTAAAAAATATTAGGCCAAGTTTAACTCGCAAAAAATAACTGTTATTTTCGGTACCTGGAATATTGTGCGAGTGCACTGTTAAAACGTATATCTAGCCATTCACAGAAGAAAGCATTAAAAGTGAATTACAAAAACTAAAATCGAAAAACGCTGATGACGTTACAGGTTCTCCAAACAACCATAAGAATGAGAATGAAGAATTCTTTGGAAAACAACGGTGTTTAAACAACAATCGTGCGATGATGCTAGATTGTGAAGATGAAAGTCAGGAGGATATATCCGACATTTACAGCCCCGATGCAATTCTCAGAAAGGAATTATTGCACCGCAATAAAAATAAATAAATATAACTGAAAGTCCTCTCACCTGGTGCATCGTAAATCGAAAAGAATTAACAATTTTGTCACTTTTCAAGATTTTCAAGTTTATTCAAGTTGTAGTGGCGCAAGTTTGATTCATTACCCTTTAGAAATGTTCCATTAAATACTATGTTACAATTTCTAAATTCAAGTACTAAAAAACATTAAAAATTACTAATCTTTCCATATTTTATGTACCTAAATCACCTACTTTACCCACCTAAATTATTTCTTAAAAATACATGTCATCCGCATTCGCATCCGCGAATGTTTAAAATTCCACATTCGCAACATCCCTAGTATGTATATAATTACGCATAAAATCCCCGCTGCTATGTTTTTTTGTACGTAAGTGAGCGTAATATTGAAAGCAGCAACTCTTATCCACCTATGTATATCGCAAAGCTCGAGAGCGGCAGAACCGGTTTTTTTGAAATTTCGGACACCTGCTGCAGACGTTCAACGGAAGGTTATCGGCTAAAAACAATCTCGATACATAAAAGGGGCGTGGAACCTCCCACACGAACCGAATCTTTCATACTCCATATCTTTGGAAATGTTCATGGTAAAGTTCTGGAACTTGGTATGGAAATATATGAAATCCATCGCATACTCTTGGAGAAAAATTGGAGCTATCGGAAAAGGGGCCTCCCATACATACTGCATATCTATGGAAGTATTTATGGTAGAGTATTTGAACTTGGTATGGAGATATATGTATGAAATCCATCGCATACTCTTGGAGTAAAATTTTAGCTATTGGAAAAGGGGGGCGTGGCACCTCTCATACAAACCGAATTTTTCACTGCATGTCTCTGGAAGTGTTCATGGTAGAGTACTGGAACTTGGTATTGGCGCAAATGAAATCGATCGCATACCCTTGGAGAAAAATTGGACTTATTAGAAAAGGAGGCGTGGCACCTCCTTTCAAACCGAATTTGTCATACTGCATATCTCTGGAAGTATTTATGGTAGAGTATTGGAACTTGGTATGTAGATATATGAAATCAATCCCATACTCTTGGATAAAAAATGGGGGTATTTGAAAAGGGCGCGTGGCACTTCCCATACAAACCGAATTTTTCGTACTGCATATCTCTGGAAATGTTCGTGACAGAGTACTGGAACTTGGTGTGGAGATATATAACATCAATCGCATATTCTTTCACAAAAATTTGAGCTATTGGAAAAGAGGGCGTTGTACCTCCCATACAACCCGAATATTTCATACTGCATTTTTCTGGAAGCGTTCATGGTAAAATTTTTGAACTTGGTACGGAAATATATGAAATCAATCACATACTCATGGAGAAAAATTGGAGTTATTGGAAAAGGAGGTGGCACCTCCTATACGAACCGAAATTGTCATACTGTATATCTCTGGAAATGTTCATGATATGGAGATATGTATATGAAATCAATCGCATACTATTGACGAAAAATTCGGACTATTTGAAAAGGGGGCGTGGCACCTCCCATACAAACTGAATTTTTCATAATAAGTATCTGTGGAAGTGCTCATGGTAGAGTACTGGAACTTTATACGAGGGGCACCTCCCATACAAGTCGAATTTTTCTTATTGCATATCTCTAGAATTGTTCTTGGTAGAGTACTGGAACTTGGTGTGGTGATATATGAAATTAATCGCATAGTCATGGAGAAAATATGGAGCTATTGGAAAAAGGGGCGTGGCACCTACCGTACAAGCCGTACTGGAACACTTCGTATGGAGATATATGAAATTAATCCAATACTCATTGAGAAAAATGGGCTCTTTAAAAAGGGGGCGTGGAAAAGTACAAACGTACTGACTTTTACTTATCTTTGAATGTGTATATAATTCCTCTGCAGGTATTTTGTGAGTGAAATCCTAAATGGCTGGAGGGATTTTAAAAAAGTTTTGTGTGTGTGTTTGAGTGGGTCTCTGGATCGTTTAGTTTTACAATATAACCCGCCAGTTGGCGCTGGAGTTGAGTTATTACTAAAAATCTTTTTAATGGTCCGATTTGGCGAATATTCAAAACATGTATTTGAAACGGTAAAGGCAGCCCAATTGCAAAAAAGAGCTTCCAGGTGGTGCTGAGTAGGGATGTTGCGAATGTGGAATTTTAGACATCCGCGGATGCGAATGCGGATGAGGATGTTTAAAAGCTAACATCCGCGGATGCGGATGCGAATGCGGGTGTCATGTGTTTTTAAGAAATAATTTAGGTGAGCAAATTAGGTGATTTAAGTAAATAAAAAATGAAAGGGTTAGTAATTTTTAATGTTTTTTAGTGCTTCAATTTAAAAATTGGAATATTGTATTTGATAAAAACTTTTTAAAGGCTCGTAAATCAAGCCTGCGCCATTGTATAACTAGTCGCTCGAGGCGAAAAACTTGAACTGACCTCCCCTCCCCCGAAATGTAGAAATGTACGTTAAACTTGAAAAAGGCAAAATGAGCTTTTAAAAAAGGCAAAAAAGGCGTATATTTTTTTAATTTCGTTATGTACTTCCTTTATGTACAATGTGAAGGTCCAATTAAAGATATAAAAAATACATACAGTGGTCAAAAAATTATAACCAAATCACTTTTTGCCAAGTTTTAACGTAATATATTTGTTGTTATTGAACTTTTGTTATTTTTTCAAATAAAAACTGCAAGAAAACGTAGTAGTTTCGGTGCCTAGTGGAAGGCGTCGTAAAAAAGAAGCAGACCAATCTTCATGGACGAGCAAACGCGAAAAGCCAAAAAAAGATAGCTATGTAAAAGTTACTGCTTCAAAACTCGCTATATTAAATTTTTATGTAAAAAATTTGCAAAAAATACCACACTGTTTAATGTTATTAGGCTCTTGTTTATCCAAATTTTCAGATAATAAAGAGAAATATACAATTTGGATGTTACTTGTTGTGGTAGACTTTTTTTTTATTAATGGCTCACTATTATAAAATCAAATAACGCTGTTTGCAATAATAAAAAAATTCAACACTCTTTCGTACAAATTTCGAACTTTTAAAAATTCTAAAAAATCAATCGACGTTTTTAGCCATTTGAAACGTGTACTTTATTCTAATAGAATTCAATGGGTTACAAAACTGCATACTCAGAATTTAATTAAAAAACGAACGAAAATTTGTAGAATTTTTTTTAAATTGCATATATTTTTAAGGTAGTTTCACTCGATTGGTACATTTGTACAGATTTGTAAATTTTTATATTGGCCTATTGGTAAAAAAATGGAACAATTTTTTTTTTTTGTCAAAAGATTGGTACAATACAGCGATGTTCTATTGAAAAGTTTCAATAAATTAATTTTCGTGATTGGGATAGTGAAAAATAGTTTGGGTGTTCAAACAATTGGGATACGATCTACACCAAATTTTGGCAAATACCCAATCGTGGGACACTGCCTTTAAACTTGTATTTATACGGATTTTGGTAAAGAACGACCTATAAAAAACTAACCGAAATTAAATAACAACAAACATAATATTTTAAAACTTGTCAAAATTTGGTGCGGATATAATTTGTTCGACTACTGTACCTAAATTGGCTATGATTACTCGGCCGTGCTATCATAGTAGCACAATGCCACTCATATTTGACTTACAAACAAACTACGGGCAGGAATTTCACGATTTCAACCCTAAAATTCATAGTAAGCAATAAGTGAAAAATGAAATTGTGCGTGCAACGAAAACTGAGTATTTTTAAGGCTCAATAACTTGTTTAAAGAAACTTTTTTTAACTTCATTTCTTTCTTCGTCATTGTTTTAAGTAAGAAAATTCAGGAAATGTAAAAATTATTACCGAAGTGGACGCACATATTTCTTTGGAGCTGATAAAGTTGTAATCTTTTTGGTGAGTACCAAAATATTCTTATTTTTGTTTTGAAGACGAAATCTTTCTTATATGGCGGAATATAGATGACTTACTATACTTATTCTCTCAATTGATGTATATACTAATAGAATCCACAAAAAATTTCTGCGGCTAGCTGCGGCACCCATACATTTATTTTCAATTTTCAAAATGACTGTCAAAATTTCAAGACAGGAAATTTTTGATTTTTGGCTGTCGACCCCTAAAAATGAAAGACTTGATGGAATAATCGATTTTGTACCTGGTAATATGGGTTTGTTACTGCAATTAAAGATTGGCTCGAATTTGAAATAGACTTGTCACAATTTCTGTGTTATAAGTTTGGTAAGCCGACATTTTCTGCTGGTAGGCCAGCTAAAAGTTTTGAAGATTGTTGCCAAAAAGTTAGAGTTAAGAAATCTAATGAGCTTTCGAAAGTTAACGAACCAGGTGGCACCTAGAAGTTAGCTACTCTTTAAATGCAAAATATTACTTAGAATATTGCAATCGTTTGTAGGTCTATGATAGATACAAATTAACGTTTGATAGATCTTCCTATTTCTAAAATAAGAAAAATAAAAAAAACTCAATATTTCTACGGAAGTTAGCCCCCAATTTTTTTTAATTTTGCCGATAGAATGTTGAATTGCCGACTAAGTGATGCAGAATCGTTTGTAGGTGATTGATAGATGACATTCGGTCTCCTTTAATGCTCA
>NW_016158216.1:90302-99704 GCF_001687245.7 Rhagoletis zephyria | reverse complement strand
AATATTCTAAGTAAGATAAAGATACATTCGGTACACTTGGCTCTATTTAGGTACAACACATTTCTCCAAAACCGTTTCACGTCAATAATTTATATATTGAGCATTAAAGGAGACCGAGTGTCATCTATCAATCACCTACAAACGATTTTGCATCACTTAGTCGGCAATTCAACATTCTATCGGCAAAATTAAAAAAACAGGCGGCTAACTTCCGTAGAAATATTGAACTTTTTTATTTTTCTTATTGTAGAAATAGGAAGATCTATCAAACGTTAATTTTTATCTATCATAGACCTACAAACGACCTACAACGTTTGCGATATTCTATATAATATTTTTTTATTAAACAGTAGATAACTTCCTGGAGCTGAACCAGGTGTATTTTTTTTTGGCCACTGAACTAAAAATGAGATCTTCAGCTACATTTATAATCGACACAAATTTGTCAAAGCATCAGTATCGTTTACTTACTGAGGGCCGTTTTCTAATGTAAGCAGTAAAGTTGCCTTTACAAACAGGGCAGATAAATTGTTCCTCACTTTAAAGTGTTTTGGTTTTCTTATCTTACCGGTAAGAATAAATTTGTTATTCCGTAGAGTGACACTTCACTACATTGGTCATATAATTTCAAAGGTTGGCAATGCAACATAAGCAAATAAAGAGCAAGAGCAACTGTTAGCAAAAACCAAAACCTTGGTTGAAATATCTAATATGTCTGACTCATGAACCAAAATTTGAAGTTGGGTACAAATTTTTTAAGGTTGCATTGGGTGAGCAACAATTTATCGATACGAGAAATTAATGCGCTGATGTGAAAACGAAAATTCGTACATCGAGACGATAAAGCGGCCGGTAATCTAAAGGTTCGATGAGGAAACGGCCATAAGTTGTTAAGCTTGATCTGACTTTATATCAGTTTTTTATTTTATACATATATTAGGTGGCTGATTCGGATCCGGCGTCAATACGGTATACATATAACCGACTTTCTATTTTTAATTCATACCAAAGAGTATACACACTAGCGATCTAAAGTGAGTGCATGATGATTTTTGTTATATATTTACAATGTTTTTCAAGCTAGAATTTTGTTTGTTAATTATTTATAAAAATTAATCAAAGTCAAACTTTCAACTGTATACAGAATTTAGAAAAATTCAACAAATTTTCATCAAAATTTTTAACTTTTTAATCCAAATAGTTAAAAAAGTTTTAGGTATGCAGGTATCTATAACCGTGCGCAAGTGCTTAAAAAATATACCAGAAATTGACGAGAAATTTAACGATTTTTTAATTATATGGTTGGTAGGCGTGGTCGCTATTCGATCATGTCCATTTTATGAGCAGAACTTGTTAGTCACTCAAACATAATTTGTGCAAAATTTCATCCCGATATCTGTCTTAGTTCTTAACATAATAATTAAATTACCCTACTAGAGCAGATTGGACCACTGTGCGGCGATGAAACTTCTCAAGTAAAAGTAAACAAAGCCGAATGGGAGGATAAAATAAACTGTAAAATAGTAAACTTTCTCAATAGTAAATTTTTCGACAGGAAACGTGGTTTCGTCACGTTAAATTTTAAAATACATGATTTATAGAAAAAATTAATAGCGAAAATTAATAAAAAAAACGGCGGCTTTTGTGAAAGTATTAGCAAATTTCAGTGCATCTAAAGTTTCTGAGGCGTTGTTTACATTTACTTGAGAATTGTCAAAATCGGCAAAACACGAGTAGCGGTTTCTGTGACGTGCCACATTTGTTCGCTACATCGTGAGGTGATAGAATGAAACGCTGGCAGCACTCCGGTAGGTTGCAAAAAAATGTATGTCCGAAAAATATTTTGAAATGGAAGGAACCGCTTTACACTGTCAAGGAAAAAATTGCCAAAACTCAATGCAATTTTTTGCAACTTCAATCAGCACTCTGTTATACTAAAATTAATTTTTTTTTAGTCTAATTAAAAAGTTTGCAATTTGGGGGGGGTGAAATAACACAAACGGCAATAACGCAAATTTGTGTTATTTCCCAATTGAATGTGAAATAACACAAATTTGCTTTATTTCATTTCTCGTTGAGCAATAAGACCAACTTTTATACTTAACAATTTGAGTAATAAAGCAAACTAGTGCACATATGTACGTAGTCACCCAGGTACATTTGACAAAAAGTAGTACATGAACAAGTTAAATGGACGGATTTGTAAGTATACAATTTTGAAAGTGCCCGGCGTCGCGGCGGTCCGCGTTCACGCGCGCGCCCCGCGCCGCGTTCGACGTCGCGCTCGCGTCCCCCGCCCCTCCCCTCCTTTCGCAATTATGTACTGGTGGCATTATAACCGTTTATAGTGTTTTTGCATGCTGCATCCCACCCAAAGTGGAATTTACCAGGTGCCACTGCTTTATTTGAAAATTTGCCTATAAAATGTGACTATAAGGCACCCGAATGTCAGAAAATAAAGCGAGTGTTGGAATATTTTATCTACTTTGATATGTATAGTAGCAACTCAACATATATTCATTGTAATGTAATTCTGTTTGAGTCAAAGAAAATTTTCAACTGTTAAAAATTTTCATTCCGAAATATACTTTCATTCAACAAACATCTTTATAGAAAACTTTAACGAGTTTTATTTCCATACGATCCTTGCACTTCTAATAGGTTATGGGCCGACGCCTATANTGTTGGAATATTTTATCTACTTTGATATGTATAGTAGCAACTCAACATATATTCATTGTAATGTAATTCTGTTTGAGTCAAAGAAAATTTTCAACTGTTAAAAATTTTCATTCCGAAATATACTTTCATTCAACAAACATCTTTATAGAAAACTTTAACGAGTTTTATTTCCATACGATCCTTGCACTTCTAATAGGTTATGGGCCGACGCCTATAAAGGGATAATTGTTTTTGGGAAATCAATTTTAAAGATGAGCACTGGTGGTTTGTACTCCATTGACAAATTGTATGATTCCAATTATGAGTCGTGGGCAATACATATGAGAAGCGTATTGATCCATGCGGAATCGTGGCCAATCGTATGTGGGAAAGTCGTGAAGGACGATGTTGCAACGGTAGCGGATTCTTCGGCGTTTGACGCAAAGGATGAAAAAGCTCTTGCGAGCATTATTCTCAGCATGAAACCTTCGCAGCTAAATCACGTGAAGCATTGTAAATTCTCTCAGGAAGCTTGGAATAGGCTGAAGGACATATATCAGCCACAAGGACCAGCGCGTAAAATATCGTTGTTTAAAAAATTATTTTATCTCCGTAAGTCGGAAGGAGCGAGTATCAAGGATCATATCAAGTTTTATTCGGTGTCGGAGCAATTGATCGAGATCAGCGTAATAGTCCCAGAAGAAATGTTGACAATAATTTTGCTTTCGAGTTTACCAAAGAGTTACGATAACTTTGTCGTGGCGATTGAAACGCGTGACACCTTACTACCGCTTAACGTTTTGAAGGTGAAACTGTTAGAAGAAGGTGAAAGGAGGAAAGATATTGGAGAACGTGGAGAAGAAGGAGAGCAAGAGCAGGCGTTTGTCGCACGGGTTCGGAAAAATGGTAATAACGTCAAAAGCAGCAGTTGTGATAAGAGCAACAGGAAAGGAGGTAATAACAAGCAATCAAATGTAAAATGCTATAACTGTGGCCGCCGCGGGCATTTTGCTTCAAAGTGCAGAGAATCCAAGAGGGAGTATGCAAGAAATCAAGAATCATGTTCTAATATTCTGGCGTCTGTTTCGGCGAATATTTTAAATCGCGATTCTTAGGTTATTGACAGTGGATCTACCAGTCATTTGTGTTGCGATCGTGGCTTGTTTGTATCGTTTAGAAAAAGTTGCACTTGCGGGTGATCATAGCATTGAAGCTAGAGGAATTGGAGACGTGTTACTAGAGATTGGTGACTACAATGTAAAGCTTCAGAATGTACTTTATGTGCCTTCCCTGAAAAATAATTTTTTCTCAGTAAGTAAAGCTGTGTGTAACGGTCTGGCAGTAATTTTTGAAAATATGCATGTAATAATCAAATGCAAAAACGGTGCGGTTTTAATGAAAACTAAAGAACAAGGTGGATTATTTGTCTTTCAAACTATAAGGAACAAGTGTTTTAATGTTACTCGCAGCAACAATGAATTGGTAAAATGGCACAATCGGTTTGGTCATCTTAATTTTGAAAGCTTGTCTGAAATGATTAGTAAAGATTTAGTACATGGACTACAAATTAAAGATAAACAAAGACATTTCGATGGCCAGTGTGTAACATGTGCAAAAAGTAAAATTTGCGTTAAAAAATTTCCTCGCGTAACGGAAAATAGAGCACAGAATTTATGTCAGATTATTCATTCTGATATATGCGGGCCAATGAGTACGAAGTCACTTGAAGGATCACGTTATTTTGTAACGTTTATTGACGATATGTCACGATATGTTTGCGTATATTTTTTGAAGTCAAGAGACGAAGTTTTTTCCGCGTTTAGAAACTATAAACTTATGGCGGAGAAACAAACCAACTGTCAAGTAAAAATTCTTCGCAGTGATAACGGTCGCGAGTATCTTAGTAAGGCGTTTAATGATTTTCTTAAAGAAAATGGTATTTTGCGTCAGCTAACAGTGCCCCACACTCCCCAACAAAATGGAGTGGCATAGCGTGCTAACAGGACGTTAGTTGAAATGGCCAGAAGCATGTTAATTCAGTGGGTCTAGTGAATGCTTTTGGGCGGAGGCAGTAGCAACCGCAGCATACTTACTTAATAGAGCGGTTACAAAAGCACTCTCTAATTGTACACCTTACGAAATGTGGTTGGGAAGAAAGCCCTGTGTGTCTCATTTAAAGGTGTTTGGCTCTTTAGCCATAGTAATGGATAAGACTCAGAACAGAAAGTTTCAATCTAAGGGTAAGAAGATGAAAATGGTGGGATATTCCGATATTTCAAAAGCCTATCGGTTTTATGATCCTATTTCCAAAAAAGTAATCGTTAGTCGAGATGTGGTATTTATTGAGGACACATATGCTGATTCGGATCAAAATGCAAATAATGTGCTGACATTCGAACTTGGAAATTTGGCGAGTCAAGTAGAAGCAGATGAGACAGAACCTGAAACAGTTCCAGAAAGAATTAGTCAAGAGCAAGTTATTGAAACTGTTCATGCAGAACCTGAAATTAGAGAAGAAATTAGTGTACAATCTAGCCGCGTTGGCGGCGGTAGACCGTAAATAATTCGTACTGGCAGACGTGGACGCCCGAGAAAACCGCGTAACGAACTAAACTTGTTAAAAGCAGCAGATGTTCAGATACCTCAAACTGTGAATGAGGCTCTGACCAGTGAATTTTCAAAACAATGGCAAGATTCGATGCAGAAGGAGTATGATGCTTTGGTAAAAAATTAAACTTGGTCGTTGGTCGATCTGCCACCTGGTGAAAAAGCAATTGGATGCAAGTGGGTTTTTGCTGTGAAGCAAAATGCTGATGGTGGTATTAGCAGATTCAAGGCTCGTTTAGTGGCAAAAGGATGTAGTCAGCAATATGGTGTTCAATTTTAAAGAAACGTTTTCTCCTGTTGTCAGATACGCAACGATACGTATGTTGTTGGCTTTGGCATGTGAGCACAAGTTGCTTGTACATCCAGCGGGCGTGTCATCGGCGTACCTAAATAGCGATCTTCATGATATTGTGTACATGAAGCAGCCAGAACATTTCGTAGATGAGAAGTCTCCGAAACACGTATTGAGATTGAATAAAGCGCTCTATGGTTTAAAACAGAGCGGACGAGAATGGAATGGGAAGCTAGAATCAGTATTAGTCGATATGGGCTTCAAGCCATGCGCTAGCGAACCGTGCGTTTACACCAATAACGATGGAGGTCATTTCAACATAATAGCTGTTTCTGTAGATGATCTCATTATAGCATGCTCAAAAGCGAAGGATCTAAAGAATATAAAAGCCAAGATAGGAGACGCGTTCGAAGTAGTAGACGGAGGGCCATTGAAATATTTCCTTGGTATGGAAATTGAGCGGCAAAGCGATTTTGGTGATATAACTGTTTGTCAGCGTCAATATATTTTAAATCTGTTAAAGCAACATGGAATGGACGAGTGTAAGTCTGTAGCAACTCCGCTGGAAGCTGATTTTCAGACGTGTTGTGACAAGGAAGACTGCGAGAGAGTAAATGTAACTGAGTATCAATCATTAATTGGAGCTCTGATGTAACTCGCGATTTCGACAAGACCAGATATTTTTCATTCGGTATGTAAATTGGCACAGCGTAATACTGATCCACATCATGAACACCAAGTTGGAGAAAAAAGTATGTTACGATATTTAAAAGGCACAGTGAACATAAAGTTACATTATGGTATGACTAGTAAACCTATTCAAGGCTTCGTAGATGCAGACTGGGGCGGAGATTCAAGCGATAGAAAGTCCTACACGGGATGTGCATTTGTTGCAGCCGGAAGCGTATTTTCGTGGGAGTCGAAAAAGCAAAGCATTGTGTCACTAAGTAGTACCGAAGCCGAGTATGTCGCACTATCAACAGTGTATATAAAAAAATTGCTGGATGAGATGGGTTTCGGCAGTGCATCACCTATGATTTTGAATAGTGATAATCAGAGTGCTCAGCAGTTAGTTAAGAATCCTACTTATCATGCAAGAAGCAAACATATTGATATAAGATATCATCATATAAGAAATTTGTATAAAAATAATGAAATTATTTTGAATTATGTCAGTACACACGAAATGCTTGCAGATATTCTTACGAAAAATTTACAGAAGATGAAGCATTCAAAATTCACTAAAGAAATGAGACTGTACTAGTTATTTAGACTTACTTCTCGAAATATGTTTTCGTTGAGAAGGAGTGTTGGAATATTTTATCTACTTTGATATGTACAGTAGCAACTCAACATATATTCACTGTAATGTAATTCTCTGTTTGAGTCAAAGAAAATTTTTAACTGTTAAAAATTTTCATTCCGAAATATACTTTCATTCAACAAACATCTTTATAGAAAACTTTAACTAGTTTTATTTCCATACGATCCTTGCACTTCTAATAGCGAGAAAGCCGTTTTATTACTTCATCTGTTTATTGCGACATGGTTCCATGCAAACATTTTAAGGTTTTCCAGCAATGTTTTTAACATATATTAAAAAGCATGCAGAAAAAATTCATACAAAAGCGCTATGTCCAATATGCGGAGCAGTTTTTAAAGACGATGCTTTTCCTATATTTTGTTAGACTTTTCAAAAGTAAAAATATTTTGTGAATATTACTTTCTTCATATGAATTATATCACATTAATTGTTTCAAGGCCTATCAAACAGGTTTAGAGCATTTGAGCAAAAACAACTGTTGCCTGCATGATAAAAATATAGTAAGGTAGAACCGCTGAGAGTCGCTTTTAAAATTCTTGACGTTTCCAAACAATTTAATTTTTAAATTTACTCACAAACTCACACACACATTTTCATTTTAAATCTCAAGCTACAACAATTTCGAACAATTTCAATTTTTTATTTTCACTTTTATATGATTTTAAAATGTTGGCAAACTTTAAAAAAAAATCATGGCCGACAAATTTAGAGAACGGTTCTACCTTGCTATGTTTTTATCATGTTTGCCTGTATTTTGTTGTTGCTTGTGGTATCGAAGGTGCCAAAAACTGTTCTGATTTTTTTCTTCTACATCAAAGCGTGCCATGCAATATACGAAAAAGGTAAAAAATTTAAATTGCAAAAATGAAAATTGTTGCAACTTACTTTCTTAGTAAATTGGTTCGCTTCTCGAAGCATTGATCCATCATCCTGTGCCAGGCCCAGAAATCAGCGGTTGTGCTGCAGAGTTGGGCGACCTTTCCAAAAGCTGGTATTTAATCGCTAGTCATGTGCTGAGTCGATACTTTTAAGTATTGATCGATACTCGGTACTGATTTGAAAAGTATCCAATACTTTCGACACTCAGTACCGAAATGTTTAGATTTCTTATAAGACCGCACAACAGCCAAATATATAAAGTAAAAGTAGTTCAGGGGAGCCCCACGTATCAAAATACGAATGTAGTGCCTATATAGCTTTTAAAATTGTTAAAACCATAAATGTATAAACATTTTCAAGAAAAGGGGCTTTTCTAAAACTTCTTCCAGACATCTCCTTAAACCTTACTTGCACTTGTTCCAAAAATATAACAAGCCAAATTTAAATAAAAAATGAAGTACATTTACTATATATTTTATGTATGTGCACATATACCTATATTCACGAAATGTTTTTATACATACATTTATTTTTAAATATATACATTTTTGTGTCTTGTGTTAAGATAATCATATTTAAGTACACTTTTCCGTTCATATTTACAACAAACTAATAATACAAAGGTTTTTTTTAAATAATATCAAAAAACAATCAGGCACACATGGAGATCGTTTAAGTTTCTATGAATGTTTAAAACGTTAAAAATAAGACTTAGTTTTTGTTTAAAAAAATTATTTTTCCTCATTATTAGGATCTATACGATTTCTTCGCTCGGTTAATATTTGCCCCGCTTTTGAAAATATACGTTCGCTTGGAACTGACGTCGCCACAATGCAAAGGAACTCTTTTGCAATCTCTGCCAATCTGGGGTAGAAATCTTTTTTTTCATTCCACCATTTTAGTGGATCTGATTTGCGATCTAAAAGCTTTTCATTTAAATATTGGTCAATTTCAATAATAGCTTTAGAATAACTATTAGTGTTTCCTTGAACACGGCGATCAAAGTCAGTCCATAAGGGGTTGATGTTTAAATTTACTCTGATATCACTAATAGTGGCCTCATTGTTTGAAACAGTTTTGTTCTCGATTAATCGGATGAGGCTGTCTTTACAGGCCTGAAAAGCTTCTTTGTCCGTAAAAGCATTTTTCTTGAACCTTGGATCTACGATGGCTGAAACTGATAAAATTATATTGTGCTCAAAGCGAAGAAACCGTTTACCTATGTTGGATATTAATTTTTCAGCAAATATACGGCCTGTATCTGTTTGTAACAGATTTAACTTGTTATTTAAAAACGATTGCAACCCTCGAATTAAAATAATTACTTTCGACACAGTAACGTACTGTTCAGCGCTCATTTCCATTGTCAAATCTTCAAAAGGCTTTAATAGTTGAGAAATCTCATTCAAAACATCCCATTCATTTGCGGCTAAAATACTTATGGGGTTATGCAGCACACCGATAGTTGCCTAAAGAGGCTCCTGAACTTCAATCAACCTTTGAATCATATGGAATGCAGAATTCCATCTGGTTTGTACTTCTAATAAATCCGTCAGATTTATACAATTAATGTTTCAACTTAACTTAATGCAACTTTATTTCAATTAATAGCAAACTACACAATGTATTCTTCTTCTTC
>NW_016158216.1:86034-88415 GCF_001687245.7 Rhagoletis zephyria | reverse complement strand
AACTCTCCCGATGTGAACGCCGTGCCATTATCAGACACTATTACATCTGGTAGCCCGTGAGTCGCGAAGAGGGAGCGCAAAGATTTGATGGCAGACTGAGATGAAGTGGATTTAACAATATGAACTTCCAACCATTTGGAATATGAGTCGACCGTTAAAAAAAATAGTTTACCGTGAAATGGTCCCGCAAAATCGACATGAAGTCGCGACCATGCGGTTTTTGCCATTTCCCAAGTATGGACTAGTGCTTGAACCTTTTCGTGTCGAGTTACTTGGCACGGAGTACAATGCTTAACGGTACCCTCAATTTCTAGATCCATTCTAGGCCACCAAACATAGCTTCTGGCTAATGCCTTCATTTTAACGATGCCAGGATGTCCTGAATGTAATGCGTGTAAGATGGCCTGACGACATGGCGGTGGGATAATAGTTCTGTTCCCCCATAAGAGACATTCTTTAAGAGTGCTGATCTCGTTGCGGCGCAGAAAGTATGGATATGCTTCATCGTTCCGAGATACTGAACACGGCCAGCCCCTTAACGCCCAGCTGCGTACCTTGGTGAGTAGCGGATCTTTCGACGAGAGCCTTGCTATATTTTTGGCGTTGACGATTTCGGTACTAGCCAACTCGATCATGAGTACTTCTCCATCATTAGTCCCAGTATGAGGCTCTTCAATGGGTAGGCGGCTTAGACAATCTGCGTTCCCNAATGCCGGAATCTTTCGTGGACGTTTTGATCGCCTTGGAGTCGGAGGTTGGGGTGATGATGGTAGGATGACTCTATCAGGTGTAGTATCTGCCGGTGATATGGGCGATTGATGCGAGTTTAGGGATATTTTTGTCTGTGTTGTCTCAGAAGGTGGTGAAACTGTCTCAGCTTCAGAGTCGTTTTCAGTTGAGTCACCGCTCGAAGTTGGTTCCATAGACGTGGAATTTTCATTGCTTGATGAAGTTATGCCGGCGTCAACAGGTGATCGATTCCTAATTTGGTCTAAGTGGCGCTTAATTAACCGTTCATCTTTAAGGCGAATCTTGTAAGATAATGGGCCGGTTTTGGAGTGGATGTGGCCCTCTATCCATTTAGGGCCAGACGAAAAGTTGCGGACCCATACAGGGTCTCCTTCGGAAAATGTTTCCTTTACAGTAGGATTTTCGACGGCAGGAGAGAGCTCATGCGGGTGGACCTTGTCAAAGTATGTTTTCAGCTGGCGATTGAAGATTAACTCTGCAGGTGAACGACCGGTTGCTGAATGTGGACTAATGTGCTGATTGAATACAAATCTCGTCAGGTTCAGGTCCCATTCCGAATTTGCTGGTAATTTTTTAAGAAAATCCTTTGTCGTCTGAACCATTCGCTCAGCTTGTCCATTAGACGACGGGTGAAATGGAGCACACCTGACATGGCGAATTAAATTATTTGCCATGAAGTCTTTGAACTCTCCCGATGTGAACGCCGTGCCATTATCAGACACTATTACATCTGGTAGCCCGTGAGTCGCGAAGAGGGAGCGCAAAGATTTGATGGCAGACTGAGATGATGTGGATTTAACAATATGGACTTCCAACCATTTGGAATATGAGTCGACCGTTAAAAAAAATAGTTTACCGTGAAATGGTCCCGCAAAATCGACATGAAGTCGCGACCATGCGGTTTTTGCCATTTCCCAAGTATGGACTAGTGCTTGAACCTTTTCGTGTCGAGTTTCTTGGCACGGAGTACAATGCTTAACGGTACCCTCAATTTCTAGATCCATTCTAGGCCACCAAACATAGCTTCTGGCTAATGCCTTCATTTTAGCGATGCCAGGATGTCCTGAATGTAATGCGTGTGAGATGGCCTGACGACATGGCGGTGGGATAATAGTTCTGTTCCCCCATAAGAGACATCCTTTAAGAGTGCTGATCTCGTTGCGGCGCAGAAAGTATTGATATGCTTAATCGTTCCGAGATACTGAACACGGCCAGCCCCTTAACGCCCAGCTGCGTACCTTGGTGATTAGGGGATCTTTCGACGAGAGCCTTGCTATATCTTCGGCGTTGACGATTTCGATACTAGCCAACTCGATCATGAGTACTTCTCCATCATTAGTCCCAGTATGAGGCTCTTCAATGGGTAGGCGGCTTAGACAATCTGCGTTCCCCATCTTCTTACCCTCTCTATAAATAAATTCAAAATTGTATGCATTCAGGAACACGCTGCGACGCAACATTACGGGAGACAGGATCAGTGGGGTCTGCTTTGATGTGCTGAAGATGCCCAGAAGCGGACGATGATCCGTAACCAATGTAAATTTTCTACCATATAAGTAGTCATGAAACTTTTTCACGCCAGCTACAATGGCGGTAGCTTCGCGGTCGATTTGTGCATAGTTTCTCTCGGA
>NW_016158216.1:84215-85831 GCF_001687245.7 Rhagoletis zephyria | reverse complement strand
TGTGCTGAAGATGCCCAGAAGCGGACGATGATCCGTAACCAATGTAAATTTTCTACCATATAAGTAGTCATGAAACTTTTTCACACCGCCAATGGCGGTAGCTTCACGGTCGATTTGTGCATAGTTTCTCTCGGATTTCGACAAGGTTCTTGAATAAAACGCTATAGGCCTTTCAGACCCATCAGACATTCTACGGCTTAGTACGGCCCCAATGCCATACGGTGAAGCGTCGCAAACGAGTATCAGTGGTAGTTTTTCATCGTAATGGACGAGTACGCTATCAGAAGTGACTAGGTGCTTTAATTTATTGAAAGAAAATTGGTGCTCAGATTTCCAGACAAAATTCCTATTTTTCTCTAAGAGACGATGCAGGGGCTCTGCAATTGTAGCCTTATTTGGCAGAAACGAATGGTAAAAATTTAACAGTCCAAGAAAAGCCTGCAGCTGTTTCTTATCTTTGGGGACCGGAGCATTCTTAATGGCCTTCATTTTTTCTGGTGAAGGCCTAACCCCAAAACCATCAATTTTGTACCCAAAAAATTTATGGTGTGTACTCCAAATTTGCACTTATCCCGCCGAAGATGTAACCCTGATTTTTCGAATCATTTAGACGCTCAGATAGTTCCGTCTCGGTTCCGCCCATGGTGACTACATCGTCGAAATATGGTAACACACCAGGAATATTCCGAAGGAGCACGTCAATAAAATTCTGAAAAATTCCCGGAGCTGACGAAATACCAAATTGAAGACGGTTTACTTTAAATGCGCCTTTGTGTGTCACAACGGTTTGCAACATGGCAGAGTCTTCGTCTACAGCAAGTTGTTGGTACGCTTGTGCGAGATNCACCAGGAATATTCCGAAGGAGCACGTCAATAAAATTCTGAAAAATTCCCGGAGCTGACGAAATACCAAATTGAAGACGGTTTACTTTAAATGCGCCTTTGTGTGTCACAACGGTTTGCAACATGGCAGTCTTCGTCTACAGCAAGTTGTCTAATTTAGCAAAGATCTTTCCCCCTTCTATTGAAGAGATAAGCGAGCTTATAGATGGAATTTGGAAATTGTGTGGCAACATGGCCTTATTAAGGGTAGACTTATAGTCACCACAAATTCTAATTGTTCCATCGCTTTTGAGAACTGGGACGATGGGCGTTGCCCAGTCAGAGTATTCGACAGGTTCAAAAATACCTTGAGCGCACAAACGATCGATTTCAGTTTCAACAAGACTGCGAATAGCTATTGGAATACGGCGTGCGGGAAGCCTAATGGGTTGGATGTTGTCTTTAACTTGTAAGGAAACTGGTTCCCCTCTGAATTTGCCAAGTTCTTTTGAAAAAAGATGCTCAAATTTGCCTAAAATATGTTTGATTGTGGGCGATTCCTCAATTGCCAACACTCCCTGCACGCTTATGCCCAGCGAATCAAACCAATTACAACCCAGCACGTTGCTTTGGTTACCATTTACAATGATAAGTGGTAAGTCTTTGATTGAGCGTTTGTTGTACTCAATGTCAACATCTAAAACACCTCTGATAGGTACACCATTATGTTGAAAATCCCTCAACTCAAGACCGCACTCGTATAGTAATGGCTTAACCCCCGGCCATAATTGGTC
>NW_016158216.1:77425-81755 GCF_001687245.7 Rhagoletis zephyria | reverse complement strand
GGACTGCGGTTAGCTGTGGAGGCTGCTCTGTTTGAGCAACAGGGGGCCACGTACGACGTGGTCCACTGTCTATGTGTCCGTAGTCCCGAGCAGACTCTGAGGTGACTCCACCCCTCGCAGGCATTACACTTGACTGAGGTGGAGTTGTGGTGTAATCGCCTCCAGCATACACAGCAGGTGTAGGTTTCTGGCCCTGGGTTTGACTCGATGCCAGCCCTGAGTAGAAGAATACGTAGTGAATGTAGCCCTATGGACGGACAACTTCTGAGATACTTCGCCGACCTAAACGGGGTTAGATCGCCGAAACAACAGCCCTTGGTCGGGTAAAACCCGAGTCATTCCGGTACGTAGAACCGGCTTCTTCAAAACTGATGCTTGCAGCAATCCTTTACCAAGAAATACGCTTATGATAAAATTTTATAAAATGGGCGTGGCACCGCCCACTTATGATCACATATATATATATCGGTAACCGTTCAACCAATTTGTACCAAACTCGGTATTTTTATTGTGCTTGCCACATAAAAGCAAAACGTTGAAAATTATTGAAATCGGACTAAAATAAGGCTGCTTTTCACATGACGATAAATTTCAGAAATGCTTGAAACTTCAATATTTCGAAAGTTAAGGATGCTAATTTACTCAAAATAGATACACCCGGCTTACCATGTAGCGGTAGGTTTCGTAAATGTGAAAAAACATTTATTTAATATTTGCGCCGGGTATTTAATGTTCGGCNTTATAAAATGGGCGTGGCACCGCCCACTTATGATCACATATATATATATCGGTAACCGTTCAACCAATTTGTACCAAACTCGGTATTTTTATTGTGCTTGCCACATAAAAGCAAAACGTTGAAAATTATTGAAATCGGACTAAAATAAGGCTGCTTTTCACATGACGATAAATTTCAGAAATGCTTGAAACTTCAATATTTCGAAAGTTGAGGATGCTAATTTATTCAAAATAGATACACCCGGCTTACCATGTAGCGGTAGGTTTCGTAAATGTGAAAAAACATTTATTTAATATTTGCGCCGGGTATTTAATGTTCGGCTCCGCCCGAACTTAGACTTTCTTACTTGTTGAAAATGCCGTTGGTTACTCGTGAAGACAATGCTGGAAACAACAAGCAGCCGGTAGCAGCTGCATCCGGCTTATATCCCTTGCTGATGATGCCTACAATGTCCAGCGGAATACCATCGTCTTTTTCGGGAACTTCAATTGAGAGTAGCATGTTGCCTGGAGAGATTTTTTCGGCACGCATCCCGAAACTGCCACCTTTCTGGCGTGAAGAGCCAGAAATCTGGTTTTTACAAATTGAATCCAGTTTCAATCTTGCTGGCATAAGCCAAGATTCAACAAAATTTGAATATGTGGTGAGCCATCTTGATCCGTCGATTCTTTACGTAGTGAAAGACATCGTCAAGAGTCCTCCAGCACAAGGACAAGAATCATTCAACATTTTACAGAATCCGAGGAGAGTCAGCTGAAGCAGCTGTTAAACTACTTAGAGTTGGGTGACCAAAAGTTTTCGCATCTTATGCACCGCATGAAGTCTTTGGCAGGGCCTTAGTCAGTGATAATGTTTTGAGAATGTTATTTTTGGAAAGACTTCCGGGAAAAGGCAAGTGTTTCCTCGCGGTCACAGAAGCTACTCAATTGGACAAATTATCGAACTTGGCAGATACAATTTTTGAACAATTTTCTTTTACTTCGATGTCCATTGCTGAATTGGGTAAAAAAAAGTGCGATCCGTTTCGCCTCGTCCTGTCGCATCGTCTCTTTCCGAATTACCCGATTTATCATTAAAATTAGACTCAATCATTTCGAGGATAGAAGCGATCAAAAACCGATCCCGCACTTCTCATCGCGTTTATTCATCCAGACATCGTCCATCACAATCTCGTTCAACATCAGGAACCCGCAAAGATTCAGGGCTATGCTTACAGCCGTGCGCTTTCAAAAATTCAAAAAACTAACTCCGCCCTTGTCAGAAGTTTCGACCACTCATGACGACGGTAATGCATCTGGTCGATTATTCATCACTGAGCGTAAGACGAAAGTAAAATTTTTGATTGACTCAGGAGCTGAACTTTTAGTTTTTCCATGCAAGTCTTCAAAACAATTCAGTAAACTCGTTCTACTGCTAACAGCATTCGTATCCCTACTTACGGTGAAAAATTATTAGAACTATTATTCTCTTCTTATTGGGCCTTCGGCGAAACTACAGATGGAATTTCATTTTGGCAGATGTATCAAGACCAGTTGTAGGTGCTGATTTTTTTCGATATTTTCTCCTGTTACCAGACCTGAGAAGGAAAATACTCGTTGATGGTTTAACGTTTTTAAACACACCTGTTAGTTTTTGGAAGAGAAGGGGTCTTTGCATCAAAGCTATATCAGGCGAAAGTAAATTTCATGAACTTTTTTAAAGAATATCCTGAATTGTATTCTGCTCAAACGTTTTCTACCGAATGCAAGCATCAAGTCGTCCATCATATCACAGTTTCTGGTAGCCCTGTAAAGGCTCACCCAGGAAGATAAGATCCGCAAAAACTTGCTATAGCTAAAGCCGAATTTCAATATCTTTTGGACAACGGAATCATTCGCCCAAGCAGCAGTAATTGGGCTAACCCACTGCACATGGTACCAAAAGCCGATGGCACTTGGAGACCATGCGGTGATTACCGAGCACTAAATAAAATTACTGTGTCGGATAAGTATCCGATACCNTTTGTTGATTGGGGCAAAGAAGAATGACATGCGACCATTTTTCTAGGAATACAGAAACCGTTTTTGCTTTCGAGAAAGTAAAAAATGAAGTATCCCAAGCTACAATTTTTGCTTTTCCTCTACCAGATGCCGTCCTTGCACTTAAAGTGGATGGTAGCAACTTTGACATGGGGGCGTCGCTAGAGCAATACGTTAATGGTGACTGGCAACCTCTAGGATTTTATTCTAAAAAGCTTGCCCACGCTCAAGTAAATTATAGTACTTATGATCGGGAATTGCTTGCAATCTACTCCGCAGTAAAATACTTTCGCTATTTCTTGGAAGGACGACAATTTTAAATGTTCACCGATCCAAAGCCTTTGATCTACGCATTTCAGAATGAAGGAAGTTGCTTATTGAAAATAATCAATCTACCGGACAGTGATATTAAAATTTTCTGTGAAGTATCATCAGGTGTAGCACGACCGTATGTAGTACATACTATGTACCACTTAAATTTCGTAAAGTAACATCCTGGCATTCGTTCTACTAAAAAGCTAATCACGAAGAAAAATTTCTGGCCTTGGAGCCGTCCGTCGTCCGGCACGAAGCGCCAATCGCGACTGTGTAAGCCACTGTTTAATATTCTGACAGCGGCATAATCTCCCCAGAATACTAAAAGTGCAACATCAAAGAATTGAAATTACCATATTTGAAGCAATCGAGCCATAACCGCGAAAGAGACGTAAGCTCGAAATGTTTTTATTTGGCGTTTGTAATCAAAATTCCATAATTTTTCCACAAACTAATAGCTTCTTCATATCTATCTATTGTAAATGGTACCGCAAAGAATTTACAAGGCAAACAAACACACCAAAAAAGTAGCTCAAAGTGGACCATCCATTCTCGAGTTATGCCCCGTCTGACGTACGCAACTTTCATATATACATACACACAATTCGTTTTTGTTTTAAACTACCACTATGCACTGTTATCCCAACCTTTTTGCGGTATTTTGCTACTATTTTAAGAAGTGTGATGGAATTCTTCCCCTTTTTCCTGCTTCCAAAAACCATCCCTGTGGGTGGGAGTGTTAAATTTTAGAAAAAGCTACTTACAAAACCTTTCATTATTGAATCATGGGTTAGAGGTTTAAAAATATTTTGTGTCAGCAATTTTTCATCAAACTGCATGAAAAAAATGTGTTTTCGAACCTTTGCACAGGTGTACCGAATTCTTGCAGTTTGGAAACGCGCAAGACTTTTCTTTTAATATTTTCATCCAACTTTACTAACTTAATTTTTTTTTACCTTTTCAAGAAACAAAAATTTTGCTGCTAGTGAATCTGGTACCATGATTTTAGTTTTTTTTTTTTTTTTTTAAGTTTTATCGTTTTATTGACATGTACTTTTAAGCTGAATAGAAAGTGGCCCCAGCGCCAATTAGGCATTATTGAGGCATGCTGGCAGTTTCAATATCATGTACGTTTATAATTCTTGAATTTAAAATTAACAAATATTAAGGGAAAAAATTTAAAGAAATTTACAATAATTGTTTCATATAATTTTTACATACGTTTTTTACATAAGAAGCGCTTCTAAATTGTCTCTTA
>NW_016158216.1:64024-75090 GCF_001687245.7 Rhagoletis zephyria | reverse complement strand
ATTACAGCAAGCTTCACCGTAAATTAGGTGAATATCCGCATATTGATGCGACGTATACTGCGTGTTCTCCGTCATAGTATTAATAACACAATGTTCGAAAGGTCCAATTCCACAAAATCCACTTTCTTTATTTCCGGTAAGTAACACAAAATAATGTCAGGAGCAAGTAATAATGTACCTTTGTACTATTTAGCATGTCATTGGTCGGTAACAAGACCAACTTAAATTTAAATCTATTAAATACATTCTAGTGTGTCTCAGTCCTTTACCCACAAAAGCGGCTATAACTTTTTTTTCTATTCGAAATATTCATGCCTATTACGGTATCCGACGGATGCCATCCGCACGGATCTAATCAGATTCGTACAGTCGGAATAAGCGAGTGCGAAGGATTAGATTCGTGCGAATGGTATCGGTCGGACCGGAATAGGTGTGTTTCCAAGGGATCGCATTCTCATGAATCTAATTCTTCTCACTCGCTTGTTATGACAGTGCGAATCGGATTAGATCCGTGCGGATGGCATCCGTCGGATACCGTAATAGGCATAAATAAGAATGGCACCTTTCTGAAATATCTATTAAATGAGCAATTTTTTTATGTAATAACAATAACATAAAGTTATAGCTCAGTACATTTTTTTCACCAGACATAGTCAAAATTGGGAAGGAAAATATCAAAAAGTTAAAAATCGCAATGGTTTATAATGGTTCCTTAATATATTTTAACTACATTGCATTTGAGTATGGAGAAGCAACTATCTGAAAGTATTTTACATAAAAAGTTTACTAAGTATAGCCTTTTTTGTAGATGCAGTTAAAGAAAAAACATGAAAAGGCACGATCTTTCTTTAATTAAAAAAAAATTTTAATATTTCGAAAACGGTGACACATTTACTTGAAAAATTTTTGCTTATCAGGTTGCTCACCACCCGACCTTCTCCTCAAGTTTGGCAGGNGTAGATCCGAATCATTGTTGCCACCAGGGAACTTCTCATGGACATAAGTATGCATATGAAGTAGCAAATTTTCTATACGCATAAATTTGTTTGTTGAACTTTTTAATTCGTTTGTAGAAGCCTTTGAAATACCAAAGTAGAATTTTGGAAATTTAAAAATCTATAGACAATTTTGTGCGTAGAAATAGAAAACTTGTTACTACATATTTATGAGCACCTGATAACGAAAACTCCGGATATTTGGATAGCCGAATATTATCTTAGCTTCCAGAGTAACCGGATTTTTTATTTGGGTATCCGGATAAATATTCGGTTTATCCGGATAGTTGAAAAGTCCGGATGAAGTTCCCAGCCCTAGTCCATATGTATATGTCAGAGCTGTGAAACTGTGAAATCATTTAAAATTTTAATCGTGAAATATTTACAAGTAGAATTTCATTCTTTTTCCTTTTGTCTGGTAGTGTGGCTTATATTTTATTCAATCTGCAATCATTAAAAAAAAAAATTGATTTCACACAGCAGGGTGGTAAATACCTGAATGAAAAACTGAGAATGCTGAAGTAAACAGAATTCAATATTGAATTAGCTTCCAGATGAATGAACCCTTTGCTATGAGTGCATTCTCTAATTCAGTGCCAATCAAATTTTATACACTAAGAGAAACATGTAAGTTTAGATGATGGAATATAGAGGTGTATGAACTTTAAACCGATATTGACATAGTTTCGCGTATCAATGCAGAGCGGCCGCGCGGGCTTAGCCATGTCCTACGAATGGATGCTTATGCTTGGACTCCTCCACTCATGAAACGTACCATTCAATAACACATTACGTTTGTTTATGTTTCAAAATAATTTAAGCCACTCAGGAACGAGGTTTTATTTATTCAACCAAACAATCAAAATTTTGATTCTCTTCAAATGAATGCAGATCCAGCTGATTCAATTATTTTACAGCTCTGGTATATGTGCATATAAGATGCGAATGCAAAATTTTTTGAAGGAAATATTGAAGTATCCATGGTGAAGTTATAAACAGGTGAAGTAATAAAACAGCTTTCTGTCGGCTATCTTATAAAAATTTTTAAACGCAAATTTTCAAATAAGATAGTGTAAAATCTTTCATTTCGCTCTTTTATAAAGTAAGGCATTGACAATATCCCTGCAAACCAAAGTTCCCGAAATCTTAAGGAAATCGTTAGGAGTATCTCATTTCTGTAAAGATTTTTTTACGAATTTTCAATGAAAATTATCTGAAGTGGTTGACACGAACTCGTAAAGAAATTTCTGTACGAAAAATAAAGAAAATTCTGTAAAAATTCTAAATGATGTTCTTCACATAGCACAAATATTTTCGTTGCTTCACAGATTTTCTTCCGAAATTTCGTAAAAGAATGGAAGTGTGCGTAATTTATTTCATTTTAAAAAATTCGGCAAAGAATCAAATTGCATCTTAACGAATTCATTAAAATTTCTTTACAATGCAGAATACTCTGAAAAAATGGTTTGCAGGGATGCTTATTTGAAAATTAATACATGTATAAATTTTTTTTGTCATTACCCCATAAGCAACGACTGGTGGAAAAGTACCCAAAAATGCTTGGTGATATATTTGAAATGTAAATTTAAAAAGCAAAATTGATAAAAAAATATTTTAATAAATTATTTTAATTATTGACCAATTTCCCCAAAATGTAATATCTAATAAACTACCTTATACAAAGACAACTTTGGCACCGAGTTTCGTTAAGATATCTAAATTTTGCTAGCGTGTTTACACTCGGAGTCTTCTTATTGGATTTAGCTCGTCATTATGAATATTTTGATATATGTATATTTTTGTGGGCGAAGTCCGCAACGGGCATAAAAGATATAGCTCCTTGGCCGCAGTCGAAATTAAGCAATATTTAGAGTTAATAACAGCTTTTAAGACAGATATTCAATCAAATTTCTATCAAAAGCTGTTACTATCTTTGATGTAATTCGCCTATGAAGGTCTCCACTATATGTAAGAGTCATATTTTTTAAAATTGGAATTTCTACCTTTAGGCTAAGTAATACTAGTTTTACCCCAAGATCCAGAAAATAAAGGTCGCGCCATTCGCGGACCGCTAACCCTCTCTTCGTCGCTTTGACAGCATCCACCCAATTGCTGACGTCATAAAATACTTTTGTCTACATTCACTGTTGCCAACTTGATGCTTTTCGCACCAAATTTAGTGGGTATTCAAAACGCGAAAATTTTTGAGTTTTGTGCTTGATGCGTTTTTGGTGCTTTTGTTTTTAGTTTGAAGACACGAAATTAGAAAATCTTAAAAAATAGAAGCAAAATTTATAGCAATCGTAAGTGTGGTAAGCAATTTTACAAACATTTAAACAAAATCATGGCACAGTGACAATCATAAGCGACAAAGAAATATGTGGCAGCACCTTCAATCATGCCAGAGGAAATCGACTGTTGTGCAAGAAACATTGATTTTCGAATCGGCATCCTTACAATAAAATTATGTATTCATATAAAGTCCATAAAATACACCAATAAAAATTTTGTGCTTTTTCAAAGTCAAAACTTGGCAACACTGCCTTTTGGTCGATGCTTCCTCTTTTTCTTGTCGAGTTCGTCTTGCTCTCTCATTCTGGTATTTTTTGACGTCACGGCCAGTTGCTCTCAGCTCGATTGGCGCAATCTTGTATTCTATCATTCTTGGTTTTACCCCTTAATCGATAGAACCATTTTCACAATTCAGCCCACCATTTTTCTCTCACAGTTGTGCTCAGAACTCGGTAATGACCTATCTAGGAACTGCATATGGTCATAATTGCTTACGTTTCACGCCTGAGTTGCTTGGAATTTTTTTTTCTCGCTATTTTATTTTATGTGAGTTGAAAATATTTTACACTTTAAGAAAATATTCAAATTGAATTTCATTTGGGTTAACGGAAACGACAACTGTGAAAAAATATCAACCAATCCATTCCAACAAATTGTCTGTCTGGATTACTGTATGCTGTGGAGTAGGGCTGTGCGATTAATTGATTACTCAAAATTTGAATTAATCATAAAGTAAATATCTCAATTATTCGACTAATTGGAAATTATGATTACTCAAAAGTTCAGTTACTCGAGTAATCAAGATTTTTGATTAACCAAAAAAAAACATATTTGAGTAATTTGCTTTATGATTAATCAACATTTCGAGTAAAATGAGTAATCAACATTTCAACTCTTTACATATGTATAAATGTATAAAGTAGTTAAAGTTCCTTGATACTTTGAAAACGTTTCTGTTTTCAAAAATTAAAACTAAATTTTTTTTCATATACAGAGGGCGTGTGTGAATCGGTAACAAAGTTCTATGGGGAAAGCTGTTTGAATAATATTGTTACTATGGTGAGACAGTTTTGCCAATCTGCTGTGTGAAATGAAATATTATTTGACAGCAGTAAATTTTTGATAACCGCAAATTTATTTGTAGTAAAATATTACAAATTGAAGTGAAATGAATATTTTAAGAGAACAGCTACCATCGTTGATTGCAATTCATCAATTTAAGCTTTTATTTAACGAAAAATCACACACATCAACAATCTTTGCGATTGTCAAAATTTTCTATGCATTTGTCAAAAATTTCACTAGCCTCATGAGCTACTGAAATTTTATTCACCTCATAGTTGTCAAAAATTTAATGGACGCGAACTTTGTTACCGATTCACACACGCTCAGAATGTAAAAAAGAAAATAAACATTTTCCAAAGCAAACTCTTTTAACGAGCAAAATTATTATTTTTTGAGTAATCATATTTCAAGTAACTCAATTAATCATCGTTTTGAGTAATCAAAATCTTGATTACTCGAGTAATTGATTAACCGAATAATTGATTAACCAACTTGCTCGAGTAATCGAATAATCGCACAGGCCTACTGTGGAGCCATATAGCACTCGCACCTCAAAGGGTTAATTTGTTTGTTTAGTTTCTTAATGCAGCGTTTTTGCTGCATTTAAAATGCAACATTTAGCACTTTCGAACATATGTTTTCGAAGAGCGTTCATGCTATCGCATTTAGCAAATGTACATTTACGCGATTTCGAAATCGTATGCTTTTGACAAACAGCCGTGTTCCAGTCGCTTATTCAGATCCGTATCTATTACGATCAATNATAACTAGCTACCAGAAAGTTCGAGCTAATTGTCTCTTCTGCCTTATTGAATATGCCTTGATATTTTGTATTTTATTGCGGCAACAGACAAAATAAACACAAGCGCCCTGATTATGCTACTTAATACGTTTAGCGAAACGTTGGGCTGTAACATGACACAAAAATAGAAGGTAGTTTCATTTATTGACATTCGTTGTTGTTGCCGACCACTTGACTTTTAACAAGTTAATGACATTTATCTTGGCAACCCTGAAGTGCAGACGTGTTTTTTTGGCGAGAGTAACAACCGTGTGTAGAATATATTAAAATTCTCTATTAAAGCAATTTTTAAGACTACGAAAGTGTGTTTTATATTGTTTATTGGTTACAATATACCTGAAAAACTGAAGAATGCCTCCAAAAAAGCGTAGAAGTGTTGTTTCTGCAAAACACTGTTGTGCTCAATGCGAATTGATAATCAAAGAGGAAACAGAAGATTCCATCGAATGTGACAAGTGCGCCAAAAAGTTCCACTCTCAGTGCACTAAGCTGGATAAACGTCAATTCCAACAGTTGTTAGAAAATGAGAGCGAGATGTTTGTTTGTCATTTGTGTAATGGAGGAGGAGAAATGGAAAGAGATTTAAAAGAAATAAAAACAAAGTTGATACAACTAGATCAGCTGAGTGAAATACAAAAATCAATGACATTTATGTCGGCACAGTACGATGAGATATTGAAGGGAGTTATTGAAAATAAAAAGAAACTAAGTGAAGTTGAGAAGGAGAACTTGAAGTTGCGTAGAGAAGTGAACGATTTAAAATTGTCTGTAAAGATGCTGAATGATGGGCGTGTGAAGAACGATTGTATTGTGAGCGGCTTAAAAGTATCAGATGGAGCCACAGCAGTTGAATCTGTATTAACACTTACGAAGAATGCAGGTGTCGATGTACAGAGGGAACATATTGAAGATGCTTTTTTTCTGTGTAATAAAAACCAACCAATGAGAAGAAAACAGTTGTAGTAAAATTTTCTAATAAATCAGCTAAAGACAAAATGATGGCATCGAAGTCGAAACTGAAAGATAATCCCGCGACAAACTCAGTTTTTATTAATGACTTTTTAAGTAAGGAGACTCTAATCCTTTTCAACTACGCTAAAGCTCTTAAGAACATTGGATATCGTAGCGTTTATGTTCGAGGTGGCAGAGTAATGTATAAAAGGAGTGAAATCTCAAGACCACAAATAATAAGATCTGAGGAAGATGTAAAAAGAATTCTTTTGGAGGTCACAACTAGTAGGTCAAGTATGCGCAACTCTTTAGGAAATAATGAAGCAGCCAATGATGTAGAGGAGTCCAGAGATGAGGAGAATCCGCAGTCGTATGTTTCTTCTTAATATGTCATTTGTTTACCATTTCTTTTGTTTGATTAAGTATATTTTCTTTTTCTTATTCTTTAATGTTAAGCAATCAGTACTTTCAAGATTTTTCCAAGTTTAATGCAAGAATTTTAAATTTACCTTTTAGTTTTTTTTTTAACATAATTTCTGTAAACATAAGGAGCGTTTCTTCATTAGTAAAGTTTAATAAATTTAAATCACTCATCTTTAATATGTCACAGCTACCAAATATTATTGCGATTCAAGAAACATGGTTTCAGAATGAATTATTACAGCTTTATAATATTCCAGGTTACTCGTGAGTTCACTGCTGTAGAGAGTGGTACTTCATTGTACATCAGTGAATATTTAAAGTTTTCTATAGAATTTTGTAAATCTGAAAATTTTGTTCAATATATAGCTATTTCACTAGGGAACTTAAAAATTAATAATAAACCTTTAAAGTTGATGACCTACTACCGTTCACAGAAATGCTCTGTTGAAAATTTTTTGTCTGTAATTGAAGAGCCCATAAGTAATCTAGCATATGGTCCGTTAATAGTTCTTGGTGATTCTAACATAGACTTGACTCGTAGTAGTCATTTTAATGATTTAAAAGAATTATTTTTGAATTTTGATTGTCATAGTTGTCATGATCTTGTAACAAGACCTTCGAGTAATGCATGTATTGATCATGTCTTTAGCAATATTTTTAATTGCATTGTTACTGATTCTGTTGAATGCCATTTAACCGATCACAATATAATTTCTTGTAAAATTAGAAGCAGTTTTAAGCCACATGAGTATACTGAAAAAGTAAAACTCTTTTGTGACTATAATAGAGTAAGAACGTCTTTACGAGAAAAAAATTTGTCATTAAGTATAGATGAGAATACAACCGATTACGCTGAGAAAGTTATTTCAACAATCACTGAGGTAGTTGAGGACGCTACTTCTGAGAGAAAATGTAAAGAGTTGCTAAGGTTTAAAATTGCTCCTTGGATTAATGAAAACCTTCAAAATATAATTATATACAAGGAAAAGTTGCTTAAACAGCGCCGTAAAACTAAAAGCCATAAATTTGATGGACTTCTAGCATTTTTAGGAAAAATTGTGAAAATTGCTAATAGGAAGTCGAGAATTAACTTTTATTCCGATAATTTAAATTCTGTAGGCAACGACCCGAAAAGGGGGTGGCGATTTTTAAATAATACTCTTGGGCGAAATATAAGGAAAGACGTTGAGGTTATGTCACAGACAGGACAACAAATTGTGACCGCTCAGGATAAGGCAGATGCACTTAGTATGCATTTCGTTAATTCTATACGAGTCGTTAGAAGTAGTATATCAGTATGCGTGGATGATGATTGGAACTTTTTCCGAACGCTGGGACAAAAATCGGAAATATTCTCTCTTCCTACAATTGTGGAGGACGAAATAATATCGATTATTAAAAGCCTAAAGCTCAACAAATCTGCCGGGAATGATAATTTAATACCGAGAGTTTTTAAAGAATGTCAGGAGCAGTTATCAGGGATATTAACCTCTATTTTAAATATGATCATAACCACAGCTAAATATCCGGACAGTTTGAAAATTAGTAAAATAATCCCAATTCCTAAAGTGAACAATGCATCATCTGTTGAAAATTTTCGTCCCATTGCTCTTCTGCCCGTTGTTGACAAAATTTATGAAAAAATTATACATGGAAAATTGCAGGACTATTTTGATAGCAATAGTTTTATATATAAGTACCAATTTGGTTTTAGGAAAGGTTGTGGTACAGAAGAAGCGGTTGTAAACGTAGTAAATTTTATTTGCAATGGGTTGGATCAAGGTCAGGTAGGCGTTGGGGGTTTATTTTTAGATCTATCAAAAGCTTTTGATATTGTTGACCATGAAATATTATTACAGAAATTGTCAAAATATGGAATTCAGGGAAGAGAGCTGATGCTTTTTAGGAGCTATCTAACGAATAGGAAGCAATATGTACAAATTTCTGATGCTAAAACCCGAGTGGAGGAAGTAACATGTGAAGTTCCACAAGGTAGTTGCTTGGGACCTTTATTGTTAAAATATTCTTAAATGATTTGAGTGATCTTGAACTTGATGGTCGCATGTATATGTTTGCTGATGACATCTGCCTATTCTATCCTTACAAATTTGACCTAGTTTTAAAAACAGCAATTGAAAGAGATTGTTCCATTTTGTTTGAATATTTTAGGCTTAATAAACTAGCTGTCAATCCTAGTAAAACAAAACTAATTCGTTTCAAGCNTTCCATTTTGTTTGAATATTTTAGGCTTAATAAACTAGCTGTCAATCCTAGTAAAACACAACTAATTCGTTTCAAGCCCCATGGTAACGTGGATAACAGCTTTAGTGTTTGTATTGATTGTAACATTATTACCGAAGTGAATAATGTCAAGTATTTAGGTATTACACTGCAATGCAATCTTTCATGGGATATCCATATAAAGAATCTAAAGTGTAAAATTGCTCCGGCAGTAGGGGTTTTATATAAAATGAAGAATTTGTTGGACACTAATACGAAATTGCTGTTATTCAATGTATTTTTACAAAGTCACCTTAATTACTTGGCGATAATTAATGCTTTTAAAAATTCAACTGTTCTCAAAACTCTTCAAAGAATGCAAAATACAGCCCTAAAAATAGTGTTTAAATTACCAAGGACTTATTCCACGCTATCGCTGCATAAAAACTATTGTGATTCACCAATGTCAATACGAGCCTTGTATGAATATCAACTTTTAATGTATGTTTATAAATCACTGAACAATATTGGGCACCGTACTATAACATTTTCACAGAACCAAAATGTATTCAATACAAGAAGTAGTCAAAATCTGAGTACGCCAAGATGTAGGCTTGAAACAACAAAACAGCGTATTGAATATATGGGCAGCAGTGAGTACAATAAATTGCCATCGTCATTAAAGTCATTTAATGTTGTCTCGTTGTAAAACAAATCTTAAGAGTTATTTAAGAGACAATTTAGAAGCGCTTCTTATGTAAAAAACGTATGTAAAAATTATATGAAACAATTATTGTAAATTTCTTTAAATTTTTTCCCTTAATATTTGTTAATTTTAAATTCAAGAATTATAAACGTACATGATATTGAAACTGCCAGCATGCCTCAATAATGCCTAATTGGCGCTGGGGCCACTTTCTATTCAGCTTAAAAGTACATGTCAATAAAACGATAAAACTTAAAAAAAAAAAAAAAAAACTAAAATCATGGTACCAGATTCACTAGCAGCAAAATTTTTGTTTCTTGAAAAGGTAAAAAAAAATTAAGTTAGTAAAGTTGGATGAAAATATTAAAAGAAAAGTCTTGCGCGTTTCCAAACTGCAAGAATTCGGTACACCTGTGCAAAGGTTCGAAAACACATTTTTTTCATGCAGTTTGATGAAAAATTGCTGACACAAAATATTTTTAAACCTCTAACCCATGATTCAATAATGAAAGGTTTTGTAAGTAGCTTTTTCTAAAATTTAACACTCCCACCCACAGGGATGGTTTTTGGAAGCAGGAAAAAGGGGAAGAATTCCATCACACTTCCTAAAATAGTAGCTAAATACCGCAAAAAGGTTGGGATAACAGTGCATAGTGGTAGTTTAAAACAAAAACGAATTGTGTGTATGTATATATGAAAGTTGCGTACGTCAGACGGGGCATAACTCGAGAATGGATGGTCCACTTTGAGCTACTTTTTTGGTGTGTTTGTTTGCCTTGTAAACTCTTTGCGGTACCATTTACAATAGATAGATATGAAGAAGCTATTAGTTTGTGGAAAAATTATGGAATTTTGATTAAAAACGCCAAATAAAAACATTTCGAGCTTACGTCTCTTTCGCGGTTATGGCTCGATTGCTTCAAATATGGTAATTTCAATTCTTTGATGTTGCACTTTTAGTATTCTGGGGAGATTATGCCGCTGTCAGAATATTAAACAGTGGCTTACACAGTCGCGATTGGCGCTTCGTGCCGGACGACGGACGGCTCCAAGGCCAGAAATTTTTCTTCGTGATTAGCTTTTTAGTAGAACGAATGCCAGGATGTTACTTTACGAAATTTAAGTGGTACATAGTATGTACTACATACGGTCGTGCTACACCTGATGATACTTCACAGAAAATTTGAATATCACTGTCCGGTAGATTGATTATTTTCAATAAGCAACTTCCTTCAGTCTCCAGCAAACTTTGCAGCTCAACGTCCTCTTTTTGGACTCGTGCCAACTCCTCATAATCAATGGATTCGACCCTGGATAGAGCGTCAGCGACAACGTTATCTACGCCAGATATATGAACAATATCTGTTGAAAATTGTGAAATAAAATCCAGTTGTCTACATTGACGTGGAGATGCTTTATTTAAATTTTGCTGAAATGCGTAGATCAAAGGCTTGTGATCGGTGAACATTTAAAATTGTCGTCCTTCCAAGAAATAGCGAAAGTATTTTACTGCGGAGTAGATTGCAAGCAATTCCCGATCATAAGTACNGATCAAAGGCTTGTGATCGGTGAACATTTAAAATTGTCGTCCTTCCAAGAAATAGCGAAAGTA
>NW_016158216.1:58364-63924 GCF_001687245.7 Rhagoletis zephyria | reverse complement strand
TGTGGGCGTGGTTATTGTCCGATTTTAAAAATTTTCGGCCATTTGGTGTCCTGTACCAAGGCCAATAACAGTGCCAAGTTTGGAAGAAATCGGTGCAGCGGTTGCCAAGATATACACANCAGAAGTGGCCACCCAAGCAGACAGCTGCTTGCATAGGAGCCCGCGCCTAGGCGCGTCTGGAGGCATCTATATGAACTGACAGACGAAGTCCAGAGGTTCATCAAGCAACCTCTGGACCCGATAGCTTACCGACAGGCCCTGAACGGCATTCACAGGGACTCAGTCTCGAGTTATGTAGACTCTAGACCTGTGAATGCCGTTCTAGGCATACCACCCCCGGACATAGACGAGACGGAGCTTCATCTGTCTCGGGAGACTCGCACAACACTTGCACAACTTCGCTCCGGCTACTGCAGCAGGTTGAACTCCTACCTGAGTAGGTTGAATGAGGATGTGCCGAATGAGTGTCCGGCATGCGGAGAGATCCCACATGACTCGAAACATCTCTTCGCATGCCCGGAAAACCCGACAACCCTAACGGCCTTGTCCCTGTGGACAAACCCCATAGAAGCTGCCCGCTTCCTAGGGTTGCCGTTAGTGGAACTTGACGACAACGACTGAGATACCAACCGTCCTGGGCGGGGTTGTTGTAGCCGCTACAACAACAACAATAAATTAGCTTTAATATTTACTGATTTATCGAAGATTTCGTATTTCTCCAAATTACCGTTATATAGGATGTGGGCGTGGTTATTGTCCGATTTTAAAAATTTTCGGCCATTTGGTGTCCTGTACCAAGGCCAATAACAGTGCCAAGTTTGGAAGAAATCGGTGCAGCGGTTGCCAAGATATACACATGTAACCATAAGTGGGCGTGGCTACGCCCATTTTTTCAAAAATTTATAATAGTCTCAATTTTCGTCTAAAAATTATTGTAAATATCAATTTTGAGTGAATAATCTTCAGTAGTTACTAAAATATCGCAGTTTTCGTATTTCTGAAAATTAGTGTTATATGGGAGGTAGGCGTGGTTATTGTCCGATTTTTCCCATTTTCAATACCATCCGTCCTACGTCCGAAAGAAGTACACGTACCAAGTTTCGTTAAGATATATTAATTTTTACTCGAGTTATCGTGTGCACGGACGGACGGACAGACAGTCACCGCTTAATCGATTTCTCTTTTCATCCTGATCATTTATGTATACATTTGTCTATATCTATCTCGATTCGTTTTGCCTGTTACAAACAACCGTTATGTGAACAAAATTATAATACCCTTGTGCACAAGTGCGCTTGGGTATAAAAATCGGGGTCACCAATTGTTGCTTACTAAGTGACTAGTAAAAACTTATATTTTTAAAAAAATTAATTTTGTTGCGTTCCAAACAAGGAAAAAATGTGAATGAAAGTTTTTCAAAAATTGACAAATTAAACAACTTTCACAAAAGTATTCTTAGATTAAAAATTGTAAAACAAGTGGAGGTCCCACAATAATAATAGGCACGAAACTGTGTAGTTGTGACAAAAATTATCCACATAAGATGAAAACTACTGCAGTTTCATCTTAGACAAGTAAGTAAGACAGTTCGCGTACGGTTCGGTTATTTGTACAAGGGTTTATTTAGGAAGGAGTACGCCTAACACGAGTTTCATTTTTCTTTGTGAAAATGCTAATTTTACCCCATTTTGAAATGGGCCCTCCGCTCCCCACCAAAAAATCATTGTACAAATAACAGAACATTCCCCACGCACAACAGTAGATCCTCTGAGGTATTGTTTGATTGCTATCAATGTGGGAAGGTAGCTCATAATTTTGTACAACTTATGAAACTTCAAAACTTATATTTTGTCAAAACTTTTGAAATGAAACTAGCTTCTTTTTGTACCATGGACTGTAATATTGAAAAATTTGGTTTTATTGGCACTAGATGTAATTAGATCGAAGTATCCTATCAAACCAGTTTATGCAAATAAATTCTACACTTGTTCCAAATCAAATTTGATTTCCATTTGACTAATAGTCCATATAGTAGTCTTGCACTTTAAGTAACAAGTTGAATTAACCGATTTGGGGATTCCTTGATTCCCGGCCCAGGAAGCATATGGAACAGAACTAGTATTTAAAGAGAACATAGAAAACCAGGTGGGTAGCTCGGTTATGTTTTTTGTTTTGTTTTAACATAATACAATTTCCCATCATACATCATTCCGTAGACCCAACTGAGAATTTCCTTAGGTTCACCCGAACATCTACACTAGACATTAAACCACCTGACCCCAGCGAAGCATCCGCATGGATTCCGTAAAGTGCACAGCACAAGAACAGCACTAAACGCCATAAATACCCAGATAACTCGTGGCCTAAACCGAAAACGCCCCTGTGGCAGAACCATTCTAGTAGCGCTGGACCTGTCAAAGGCGTTCAACACTGTCAGCCATTCAACGCTACTAGAAGACATAGAGGCCTCCTCTCTCCCACAGGGACTCAAACGGTGGTCGGCGAATTATCTGAGTGAGAGTTATCTCGTCAGTAACTTTTAGAAACAAATCGAGCAAACCGAGGAAAATAAAATAGGGGGTTCCACAGAGTGGTGCCTATCCGCATTACTGTTTAACTTTTACATTTCAAAGCTCCCCCAACCACCAGAGGGAGTCTCGATTGTCTCTTATGCTGAGGATTGCTTGATCATGGCGTCCGGGAATGGAACTGATGACTTGTGTGTGTAAACGGTTATCTCGCCGAGCTTTTTCGCTTCTTCACTGCACGGAGCCTAACCCTCTCCCCTACAAAATCCTCATCCACACTTTTTACCACTTGGACGAGGTTCATTAAACAACCTCTGGACCCGACAGCTTACCGCCAGGCCTTTAACAGAACTTCCCAACTGCGATCTGGTTACTACAGCAGGTTGAACTCCAACCTGAGCAGATTAAACGAAGATATCCTCAATCAATGCCCGGCATGCGGAGAGTCGCCCCATGACTCACAGCATCTCTTCGTATGCCCTCTAAATCCACCACGCTAACGCCCCTGTCCCTATGGACAGACCCCGTCGAGGCTGCACGCTTCCTAGAGCTGCCGTTAATTTAAGTAAAGTAGCAATTCAAAATAATTCAATGAAAAATTAAATCAGGAACGAAACAAATATAATTCTCATTTGAATTATTTTGGAAAATGCGTAACGCTGACGACATGACATAGTACGATCTGAAGATTTAAGGTTTTCTATAGTTTTGGAATCTATCTTATGGGTATTTGCTTCTACAAGATTTTTAGGCGTAAACATCTAACGCATAAAATTACTGCTTACCTGGATATATTCTCATTATGTGATTTTTTAGGGGACTTAATGTGTCGCCCACGAAATAATACGGAAATTCTATGTTGCTATTTGGAAGAATGTTATCTTCCGGCAAGTTTAATCTGCCTGCAAATAGTTTTTCTGCAAACCCGGTATTCCAAACTACATTATCTTCTTTGTACCCAAACACCGCAACATCTACACCAGTGAAGGTATAATTGGCATCACAAGCACCAAGCATTGCAATAGAATATTTTCCCTTTTTGTCGTACAAATTTGGAATATCTTTGTTAGGGCATTTTAATATAATGGTTTTTATGTCTATTGCTCCCAAGCAGTTGGGCAAATTCCATTTCGATTCAAACTGCTGTGACAGCGCAATCCAGTCTGGAGCCTGCTCAATGGGCAGATATGTAAGAGATAATGAGCTCCAAACAACCTGACATGTTTCGATCACAATCTTTTGCACCGTGGACAGTCCCAATTCGAAAGCAGACGCCAGCATTCTTCTGGAGCCTCCATTTGCCAGGTATCTGTGTTAAAATTATTACATAAAAGAATTACTGAAGGTATGAAATATACATACATATAATTTATTACTTACACAAGGGTTACAAATAATCTACATTTTGGTGTAATAGATGGACGATTCGAATGCTTAGTTAAGTCCTGTTTGACTAAGTTAAAGAGTAGATCAAAGACTTCTTTTGACATATTCACCATATCATTGAACACTTCTTCATCTTTATTACATATTTTATCAAAATACTGATTAAACACAGCAATATCCCTTTCGACATCCCTTTCAGCACTTTTAACATTTCTGGTAAAGTTAACTATTCTTTTCGGCCTTGTGTACACTTCCTGATCATGAGAAGTTCGACTACTCAATATTACGTCAAGGCATTTACGGGCCTCATTTAGTAATAATATTATTATTATTAAATCAAAGGTATCGTCGAAGTCCATGATTCAATATTAAGTTCTGAACACATTGAAAACGACGAGCTACGGGCTACAGCTTCCACTTTGTTATCTTCATTCATTATCTAAACGCTTTGTCGATGGCGACATGATTTTTTTGAACGCGGCAGCGACATCATGAATTTGTATGAGTTTGACATAAAAGAAGAGGAAGAACCTTATCTGTCACCGGAAAAATAGAAATAGATCTAATCTGGCTACAACCACAGCCGTCGCGTAGCCCGGTCGTCGCCAAAATAATTATCTACATATGAGTACGTGTTAAAATAATTTGACAGCTGTAGTCCGTAGCTCGTCGTTTTCATTGTGTTCGGGCTATTAGAAGTCCATGTTTATCAAATAAAAAACAGCAAGAAATTTCAGAAAAGCCAAATAACTTGCAAGTAGGGATGAAATGATAAGAGTAAATACCACGATTGAGAGAATACAAAGGTTGCGCCGATCTCGGTACCGCTATTTTTCTCTTAACGAATTTGACAGAATCGTTGTTTGCATGACGTCACACTGGTGCAACTTGTTTACGTTTTCCTTTGCATCATTTTTTCTTCTTCTTCCATTCTTGCTCACGTTTTGGCATTTCTCTCTCGCAATTGCACCAGTGTGACGTCACACAAAAGTTATTCTCAAAAATCCTCTCTGATCGGCGCAATCTTGTATTCTATCATTCTTGAGTAAATACAAGTAAATACGCGATACTTTATGTATCGATACTTTTGAACCAAGTACCAGAGCTGCCGCTGTCACTTCAATTGAAATTTTTACTTAACTTTGGGAGCCTTCACTTCGTCACAATTGGGGTGGTCACAGTTCGTTCCAAATAGTGTCTCAAAATGTAGACGTCTACATTTTAAGACGTTTTCTAACCGTAAAATCTGTGGTGTTGTTGTTTCCCATAAAAAATTGGAAAACGACGCCGTCTACAGGGTGGGCTTTAGATTGCTAACCCCGGAGTTTAGCATTAAGAAAAATATGGGAGGTAGATGGGGGTCTAATAGTTCCCTGTATGAAGTTTCAAAGCGCGCAACTTTATAGTTTTTAAGTAATTTGTTATTAAAGTTTGTAATTTTCACCAACTTGTATTGGACTATTTCACAATATATAATGCACTTTCCACTAAATTTACACGTTATTTACACTCAATACATGCGCAGTTAGATTGTGCACGTTCAAACAAATAAATACTTTTAGTATATTACAGCTTTTTTATAAAAAATTGATTGTTGTTTAATTTTATGAGAGTACATGCAGAATATGTGCAAATGGCAGCAGGAC
>NW_016158216.1:55345-55887 GCF_001687245.7 Rhagoletis zephyria | reverse complement strand
AAATTGAAAATTAAACGCGGTACTCTAATAGCTCAGCAGCAGCGTGTAAAGGAGTTTATCGACTCCAAATTATCAAAAGCATCTGTTCCAGAACTCGAAACTAGAGCCCATGCTCTGGAGAAATACTACCATGATTTTGAAAGCATACAATCTTGCATTGAAGAACTTGAACCGGAGGAAGGGGACACCATTCGAGGCTCATTCGAAGAGCTTTACTTTGTTCTTCGTCCCACTCTGATGGTTGCTATAAGGGAGTGTAAGGAGGAAGCAGAAAAAGGTTCAACAGCAACCACCAAATGTGAAACGATCGTCAGTAAGAAATTAAGACTGCCAGAAATCCCTTTGCCAACGTTCTCCGGTGACTACACCCAGTGGTTGTCTTACTACGACACGTTCTCTGCCTTGGTTCATCGCAATAGTGCTCTAGATAACGTCACGCGATTCCACTATCTCCGATCTTCGCTTAAGGATGGTGCTCTCCGGCGTATACAGTCCATCGAAGTAACCTCTGACAACTACGAAATCGCACTCAAATCACTTGT
>NW_016158216.1:45630-52142 GCF_001687245.7 Rhagoletis zephyria | reverse complement strand
ATGTAAAACCTCAGCGTAACTGTACGTACTGCAGTGGCACAAATCATGTTATTTATCGCTGCAGAAAGTTTCTTGCTTTAAATCCCAAACAAAGATTTGATGCTATCCATCAGCGAAATCTCTGTAATAATTGCCTAAAGGCTGACCACACGCACATAAACTGCGAATCTGAAAAGTGTAGAGCCTGCAAACGCAGCCACCATACATTACTTCACTACAATTCAGTTTTTGTAAATGCAGCACCTGCTATTGAACCTTCGTCTTTGACTGTCACGTCTAATAATGCTCATACGGAATGACCATTAGCCCCAACTTCAGCTGCTTCCAACGTCATGATCGCCGCCGGCACCTCCGCTTTTACTAACAGCTCTACTGCCTCCGACTCAGCAGCTAGCCTCTCCGCTACTTTAAATACACCTAGGTGTACGATCATACTGGCTACAGCTCTTGTTAAAGTGACAAACAACTGGGGTATGCCTATACTGTGCAGAGCGTTACTAGACTCTGGGTCACAGCTTAATTTCGTATCAGAACGGCTTGCTGTACAATTAGGCATTCATCGTAACTTCTCTCAAACGGAGATTAGTGGCATTGGCGACTACAACGTAAGCATACGGCACTCAATTTGTACAACTTTCACCTCAAATACATCCGCTTATTCAGCTGAATTAACATTTTTGATATTGTCCCGCATTAGTGAACCTCAGCCTGAGTGTAATGTCAATATATCGCAGTGGAATCTACTTGCGAATCTACAGCTTGCAGATCCGTTGTTTTTTAAGCCTCAAAAAATTGATATGTTGCTAGGTGCAGAAATTTACGTCGATTTGCTGATAAATGAGCAATTTCGCTTAGCTGATCATTTGCCTATTTTCCAAAACACAAAGTTGGGATGGATAGTCACTGGAAGATTATCTGCTATTAAACACTCAAGCCTGCTAGCTAATAAAATAACAACGACATCAATTGCGTCATTAGAACTGCTACTTCGACAATTTTGGGAGATTGAGACACATGCTCATTCCAACAAAATTCTCACAGCAGAGGAAAAATTGTGCGAAGCTCATTTCTCGTCAACTGTGCAGCGAGCAGAAAATGGCAGATTTATCGTTAGCCTGCCATTCAAACAGCCACCGTCGGTGTTGGGAGAGTCACTTACGACAGCTAAGCGTCGTTTTTTCGCTCTAGAACGTAAGCTTGCTAAAAATTCCAGTCTAAAGAAACAATATATACAATTTATGAGCGAATACGAAACTCTCCATCATATGAAGCGCTTGGGGAACTATGCGGACTTTGTTGCTAATAAAGAAATGTTAGAAAATTGTTATTTTTTACCCCATCACTGCGTTATTAAAAACGAGAGTTCGTCTACAAAACTCCGCGTAGTTTTCGACGCTTCGACAAAGACGACCACCAGCGTCTCACTTAATGACATTTTAATGACTGGCCCTACTGTGCAAGCGGATTTATTTTCTGTCATTATTCGCTTTCGATCATATCGCTACGTCTTCACAACAGACATAAGTAAGATGTTCAGACAAATATTGGTACAGCCCGATGATTGTCGATATCAACTACTACTGTGGAGAGAAAGCCCACTCTCTGAGCTTGGCGTGTACCAGTTAAACACTGTCACTTACGGCACATCAGCTGCTCCGTTTTTGGCCACGCGCTGTCTGACAATGCTTGCAGAAAAAAAATATACGAGAATTTCCCCTCGCTTCTACAGCCTTAATAAAAGAAACGTATGTTGACGACATAATGACTGGAGCTAATTTACTTCAAGACGCTGCTTCTCACATGGCAGATCTTCAACGGCTTCTTTGTAAAGCAAAATTTGAGCTTCGAAAATATTGTTCTAATGCACCAGAGCTATTAAGACTAGTTCCTGAAACCCACAGAGAACCATTTCTGAAGATTGGCGGAAATGACGTTGTTAAAACACTTGGGCTAATTTGGCTACCATCCACTGACGTATTTACATATAACATTTCCTTTGCTCGGCCAGCTACAATAACTAAAAGAATAGTTTTATCTGCCCTCGGAAGAATTTTTGATCCTCTCGGTTTGATCGGACCCATTGTTGTACAAGGGAAGATATTCATGCAGGAATTGTGGAAGCTCAACATATCGTGGGACCACCCACTACCAGATAGCTACGCCAAGCGTTGGCGCGAGTATGTGAATCAACTTGAAGCTATGAATCCGCTACGAATTCCAAGACAAATGATTTGCTCAAACGCAAAAAAAATCGTGCAACTACATTCATTTTCTGACAGTAGCGAAGCAGCGTACGGAGCTTGTTGCTATCTTCGGAGTATTGACTTAAACGGTCAGGTTTGCGTTCGGCTTGTTTGCTCAAAATCCCGAGTAGCGCCAGCAAAAGCTACGTCAATCGCCAAACTCGAACTACAAGCAGCATTACTGGTGGCAGAGCTAGTCGAACGGCTTCTAAATACACTTCCAGTCGAAATCAACAAAAGGGTTTTCTACACTGACTCTAAAATCGTCTTAGCATGGATTGCAAAACCCTCGTATACCTGGACTACATTTGTGGCAAATAGGGTCGCAAAAATCCAGGAACTGACACGAACTGACGAATGGGGATATGTCAACACCAAACAAAATCCAGCGGACATTATTTCTCGTGGTGCGTCTCCAAACGAATTTTCGCAATCATCCTTGTGGAACGGTGGACCGGATTTTTTATACGATTCAGACTTCCAGCTTCAAAAATTACTGCCTGAAGAACAAGAAAATGTACCTGAGATACNGTATACCTGGACTACATTTGTGGCAAATAGGGTCGCAAAAATCCAGGAACTGACACGAACTGACGAATGGGGATATGTCAACACCAAACAAAATCCAGCGGACATTATTTCTCGTGGTGCGTCTCCAAACGAATTTTCGCAATCATCCTTGTGGAACGGTGGACCGGATTTTTTATACGATTCAGACTTCCAGCTTCAAAAATTACTGCCTGAAGAACAAGAAAATGTACCTGAGATACGGCCCAACAAGTTGGTGCTCCTTGCAGCAAATTCGCGTTATTTCGACATTACAGCGAATGTAAAGCATCGCCAATCGTTACATCGATTGGAACGTATAATTGCTTATTGCCTTCGATTTTTTGGCAACTGCAAAACATCCGCTGGTAATCGTTCAACAGGTCCTCTTATTCCAGCCGAACTAGATGCAGCTCTTGCAGCATTAATAATAAACTCTCAACGCACATACCTCACAGCAGAGTTCAATGCGCTTTCAAGAGAGAACCATGTCAGCAAAAGCAGTAAAATTAGGAGCCTGGACCCGTTCATCGATAAAAGGGGACTTATACGAGTTGGAGGTCGTCTTCGACATAGTAATTTAGAGTATCGGTCTAAACATCAAATAATTTTACCAAAAAATTGTATTTTCACAAACATTTTAGTTTGTTCGTATCATTTCCAGCATCTGCACGCAGGACCACAAACACCTCTGTCCTTACTGCGCCAACGCTATTGGCCTATCGACGGCAAAAGGTTATGCAACAACACGGTGCATCGATGCATTAGATGCTTCCACATTAAACCAGTAAAGAAAGATCCATTCATGGGCGACCTTCCAAAGGAGCGAGTACAGCCTGGTCGCGTTTTTTTAACCACTGGAATTGTCTTCTGTGGGCCGATACTGGTTCACTCCCAAATACGAGGCATATCACCCGTGAAATCTTATTTGGCCATATTTGTGTGCTTTACTACCAAAGCNCTTTTTTAACCACTGGAATTGACTTCTGTGGGCCGATACTGGTTCACTCCCAAATACGAGGCAGATCACCCGTGAAATCTTATTTGGCCATATTTGTGTGCTTTACTACCAAAGCTGTGCACATAGAGGCAGTCAGCGATCTTTCCACCGCGGCATTTATCGCATCCCTACGTCGATTTATTGCGCGAAGAGGTCTTTGCACCACGATATTCAGCGATAATGCTACAAATTTTGTAGGCGCGAAAAACGAACTCGCTGAGTTAAATCGCTTGTTTCAAGCCGAGCCTCATAAACAAGCATTGTTAGAGCTATGTCAGCAAAATAGGATTGAGTGGCGCACAATTCCACCAAAATCACCGCATTTTGGCGGCCTGTGGGAGGCCGCGGTCAAGCAGGCAAAGTATCATCTTGTGAGAGTCATTGCAAACGCCTCCCTGTCTTTTGAAGAATTATCTACAATATCAGCGCAAATAGAGGCAATATTGACCTCTCGGCCTCTCATGCCATTGCCTGCCGATTCGTCCGACTTAGAAGCTCTGACTCCGGGACATTTCCTTATCGGAGAGCCTCTAACGTCTTTTCCAGAGCCAGACATAACGGATGTCAACTATAATCGTTTAGCTCGCTTTCGACGTCTACAACAACTACAGCAGATATTTTGGCGTAGATGGTCAAGCGATTATTTGCATTTGCTTCAGCAGCGCTACAAATGGACGTCCAAAGATTGCATAATAAATCCTGATATGATCGTACTTATACAAGATGATAATTTGCCACCATATAAATGGTTATTGGGTCGGGTAATCTCAACAATTCCCGGTCCAGATGGTATCCATCGCGTAGCCGAAATAAGAACAAAACTTGGTATTTATAAGCGGGCCATAACTAAATTATACCCTTTGCCTTTATATGATTGAAAATCTTAAATATCTTTCAAGGAGGCCGGAATGTTCAGTCGCATCTTGGCTCCCTAGTAATTACCTTTTATTTACTCCTTTTACTATANCGGCCTGTTCAGTCGCATCTTGGCTCCCTAGTAATTACCCTTTTACTTACTCCTTTTACTATGTACTCGTTGTATATAAAACCGATTACCGCATTTTGCTACATTAACCTATGTAAATACATATGTCACTATATCAGGCGACTTGAGTGCCGCTATTATTCCAGTATATATTCCAATGACTTTTCTTTGAAAAAGGTTAATGTTAGTTTTTAAGAGTAGTACAAGTTTGGCGCTCGTCGTGTACAGAAAATATAAAATTTATAACGTGGAAAAAATAAAGTGTATTTTTCTTCATTTCACTACAAGTAGAGAAATTCTGATCGAATTTAACAGTAATTAAGTTAAATAATTACAATTTTTGAGAAACAAAATCGGAAGGCTACATATAATAAATGCACGCTAAGAAGAAATGTCTGGCAACACCAGCAAAGTTTTGAGACGATTTTGCGACGGCTGCTAGAAAGGGGTGCTCACAGTTTGATGCTAAAGATGTCTCCAAATGTAGACGCCTACATTTTCAGACACAATTTGAAACGAACTGTGAACACCCCAATTATTCCCATGAGCGAAAGACACAAGAGCACGCGGTAGTAGTGCACTTCGGCGAAGGTAGGTCAAAATGGAAGGAAAAAGTTCGAGCGTGGTATCAATAGACGGATCTTAACGCCAATAATAAAAATCCGAGACCGGAAATTAACATTTTTAAATTAATCAAAGAGTTATTTGCAAAAAACACTTGCACTTTCCGCACTATGTTTTGATGAATTTCACGCAAATGAATGGAATAAATGAACTTAATTTAACACGTATTTATTAGTTTTTATACATTTGTGATGTTTTAAGTGCACACTTTCGCGAAATTCTGTATTAATAGCAATATTCCGATGGTGAAAGTCCTCACAACAATCTTGTGTAGTTAATATAAATAAGGTGGGGGAAAACTGGTGCTGCCACTCTATTAATACAATTTGTATTTCAGCTTTAAAAATACCCAAATAATGCACAAGAAATATACTTTTGTGAAAAGGGNAATAGCAATATTCCGATGGTGAAAGTCCTCACAACAATCTTGTGTAGTTAATATAAATAAGGTGGAGGAAAACTGGTGCTGCCACTCTATTAATACAATTTGTATTTCAACTTTAAAAATACCCAAATAATGCACAAGAAATATACTTTTGTGAAAAGGGAATTTCTGTTCCTTTTCTTCGCACGCAGAAAGGAGAATTCTATGTTGTGAGGGTTATAATCCCTAAGCGCAGCCGAAGGCCGCCAACGCAGAAAGGTGCTCTCTGCAAAAGGTGTTCTGCCCCTTTTCTTTGGCAACACAAAAAGGAGAATTCTACGTTGTGAGGGTTATAATCAGTGTTGCCGCGAAACATTTTTAGCGGTAGCTAAATTCAGGTTAAAAAAGGGCTAAAAAAGAGCTAAAAATCGTCGTTGTGGCTAAAAATGGAAAGAATTAATATTTTATTCAACAAAAAAACTTGTTGTGTAACACATAAAGCATATTAAGGGCCGCCAACTTACCTATTTTAAAGTATAGTTAAATCGTTAATGGATAAGATAACGGCCCAGAAACGTAAAAAACATACATATACATATGTATGTACAGTTTAAAAATTAATTTCTTACATAAACAAAAAAATGAGATCACATTAAGAATACATAAGTACTAGAATCATATCTATATACAGTGTCGGACAATACTAAATAACTTAAATAATTTCAAACTATGCTTCGAAAAATATCCATT
>NW_016158216.1:28410-42459 GCF_001687245.7 Rhagoletis zephyria | reverse complement strand
ACCCGCTGCGCTAATCGGTGGAGCATTCGAGTCTTCAAATGATGAGTTCTCCTTATCCTTTCTTAGTTTAACATTCTATTAAAAATGTATTAAATTTTTTTCAGAAAAGTTCATCAATGAGAATGGCAGCGATGAAGCGGAATATATAGCTGCATCGTTTTTCCAATTTGCCAATAACCGCATGTAATTGCAAGCACGCAACAAGATGTAATAATTAACTTTTTTATGCTTAATTTTTGTGTGTTATCGTGAATTTGTATGCTAAAATGTCTATTCCCTATTTATATTTTCGCGACTGTAGATGAGTCCGCCGAAAATTCGCATTTCTTTTAGTTTCTAGATGTTAAGCAATCTATGTGTTGGCGACTTCCGTATCTCGTAACTCTTAAGAAAATTTAATTGTTAGTCAACCCTGAAAATTTGTTAAACTTTGGCCCTTCTGGCAACACTGCTTCCGCTGGAAAAGTCGAAAACTTGTATTGTCTCTAATACTTTGTCATCCCTAGTTTTATGTCGTATCTTCGTCATTTTAAAACTTTACCAGCAATTGAGAGGGAGCGAAAACTAATGTAGGTATAAATGTCTTATATTTTATAATCGAATTAACCCTAATTAAACACATTATAGGAAATAAAAACAGCGTAAAGTGTGGAGTACGGTTTTGTGCCCGTCCCAGTATTGTACGCGTGTAACCTAAGAAAAAAACGCTAGTTTTTTTATTTCTCGCGCCCCTCGGAGCTGGAACAGCTTTTTATTTCATTAACATTAAGCGCTTTTTATTTCATTAACATTAAGCGCTGAAGGAGCGCCAACGAAAGCCGGCTAACAGAGGTCCAGTTGACGAGAACAATAAGAAAACTGGTTAACAGGGGCCCGGTCAACGAGTCATCCAATTAAAGCGGTGAGAAAGAACAAACGATTTAGACGTGTTGCTAGATCGCGAAGGTTGGTGCCAGGAAGTGATTGGGGTAAGTTCGGTTGGGTGTATAACGTATGTATATTAGTGAGTTAGATTCGAAATTTTGCTCGAACCGTAAAAATTCTATTTCACATATTGCCACAAACACGTGCCAAAATTTTATTTTACATAACGGCATAATCGCATGCCAGAAAGCCTTGTTGTCTACATAACGGCATAATCGCGTGAAAATTCTGGTTCGCATAACGGCTTAATAGCGTATTAAAAATTAAGTAGACGGCCATCTTAAACGATGGTATTAACACGTTCAACATCCAATATGCACGACGAAGATGGCAACAGCAACGACGAGTTCGATACTACCGTTCGCGAACAGGGTGCAACTATGCTCCAACAACAACCACTGGCGCTTGAAATGCAAGTGAACGAAATGGCGAAACAGTTGCAAGAACTGCGAAACGCGATAGCGAATCTTTGTGCTTTAAATAACACGACTGCGACAGCACCCAATATACAGGCAACTGCCAGCAGCACCGCGCCATCGTTGGTAAGCGGCGCCGAAGCTAGTGGCGTTTCGATTGCCGAAACTTTAGCGGACTTGAACCGAACATTGGCCATCACCAGGTCAAATGCCAGCAAAAAACTGTACGATCTTCCTGAATTCGATGGGAGACCTGAAGATTGGCCAATGTTCCGCGAATCCTTCTATATGACTACAGAAGAATGCGGCTACAATGAACGGCAAAACATGTTACGACTTCAAAAGGCAATTAAAGGAAAAGCACGCGAGGTGGTTGAGTGTCTACTCATCCATAGCAGCAATGCGCCGCGGGTCATTGAAGCACTGCAAGAGCGTTTTGGAAGGCCAGAACTATTAGTTAAGAGCCAAATCGCTAGAATCCGAAATTTTTCACCCATTTCAGAAAATCGTCTGGAGTTGCTTGTACCTTTTGCTACGAAAGTTCAGAACTTGGCAATGTTTTTAGAGTCGGCGGGGTGTGAGTACCACTTGAGCAACCCGACTCTTATGGAGGAGCTGCTTCTTAAGCTCCCAATACAACGGCGTCTAGAATGGGCGCGCTACGCAGTAAGCGTGATACCAAGGGCCACTATAAGCCACTTCAGCAACTGGCTGAAAGAGCTAGCGCGCGTAGTAAACGCGGCCGGCATTGTTACTAATACACAATCGCGATTGACAGAAGTAAGGACCGAAGGCCGAGGAAGATTTTTCCATACGGACGAAGTTGTGAACGGTAATCACACTTCATGCAAGCTATGTATGGAGGCACACCATATATCGAGATGTAAGCGTTTTCTCGATATGAACAATACGTCAAGATGGAAAGTTGTGCTTCAACTGTATGAACAGTGGCCACAGAAGCAACCGATGTACATATAAACACAAATTCTCTGTGCGGAACTGCGCAAGAAAGGTACACGGACTCCTGCATGCCGACGGAACAACGCGACTCAACAGAGTGAGGCTCAATGCTCGCAACAGCCGATCTTTACTAGCACCTTGAGGCAATCAGGAAAATCGAAGGTACTTTTCAAGATTTTGCCAGTGATACTGTACGCTAACGGAAAGGAAATAGCATGCTACGCGTTCCTGGATGAGGGATCATCAATATCACTGATGAACAAGAGCTTAGCCGACCGCCTGGGACTGAAGGATTACAGTTCGGCGATTCCTCAACTACTTATTGGACTCGATAATGCACACCTGGGCGTAGCTAAGAGAACTGCAGCGGACGGCCGGTGTGGACCCGCGGTTGTATTGACTAAGCTCGGTTGGCTCGTGTATTGCTCAGGAAGTGCACGTAAAAAATCCGGGTTTGAATGTCACCACACCTTTTACACGCAATTAGAAACCGAAGAGAGCCTTGAAAATTTAGTAAAGAAGCATATCGTTGATGAAGCATTAGGTGTAAATCTTACAGGCAGACACGTGGATAGCGTTGATGTAGCAAGGGCAAAAGATTTGCTGGAACAGACTACAGTGCGCATGGGGAACCGTTTTGTAACAGGTCTATTGTGGCGAAACGATCATATGCTCCTACCAGACAGTAGAAAGATGGCAGAGAAAAGATTACTCACCTTAGAGAAGAAGTTTGACCGAGACGCAGACTTCCGAAAACAATACACGTACCTCATGGCCGAGTACGAGAGCAAAGCCTATGCGAGGCGCTTGAGTGATGAAGAGGTGCTACAAAGAGGAAACCGAACATGGTACCTACCGCGTTTCGGAGTCTGCAACGCGAATAAGCCAGAAAAGCTTCGTTTGGTGTTTGATGCTGCCGCTCAAGTAGAAGGCGTGTCTTTGAATTCCGCTCTGCTCAACGGGCCAGACTTGTGTCAGCCGCTAAACACGATTCTGATGAAGTTTCGACAAAAGCCCATAGGGGTGTGTGGGGACATAGTGGAAATGTTCCACCAAGTGCAAGTACGGCGTGAAGATCAAAACGCTCAACGGTTCTTGTGGAGAAGCAACACGAATGAAGACATTCGTGAATACATGATGTCAGTCATGACGTTCGGGGCGACATGCTCCCCATGCTCGGCACAATTTGTCAAAAACAGGAACGCAGAGGACTTTCGAGATGTTTTTCCTAATGCAGCAAACGCTATACTCAACAACCATTACGTTGACGACTTCGTGCACTGTTCCAACTCCCCGGAGGAGGCCATGCAAACTACAAACGAAGTACGTTCGATCCACCAGCAAGGTGGGTTCGAACTAAAGCTGTTCGTCTCGAATGTTAAGGAGGTCAGTGAGCGGCTCAACGGCGACAAAATTACGACTAACGATTTTAGCCTAGACAAAGATAGTTTTCAGAAGGTCTTAGGCATGTATTGGGACACCGCGAAGGATAACCTGAGGTTTGCGCTCTTGCGTGGTAAAGTTGATAAGGCCATAGTAAGAGGGGAAAGAAGACCTACCAAACGTGAAGCGCTGAGTATAGCGATGTCGGTGTTCGACCCCTTCGGGCTAGCATCGGAATTTACAATAGCGGCTAAACTAGTATTGCAAGCAGTGTGGAGAAAAGGTGTGCGATGGGACGAAAAAATTCCAGATGACGCCTACCAAATGTGGCTTAAGTGGCTAAATATGTTGAAGCAGACCTAACTATGCCAAGATGTTACGACAAACGCTTTCTACAAAGCCCGGTTGAACTACATATCTTTGCAGATGCTAGCGAAACGGCGTATGCAGCAGTAGGTTATTGGAGGGTCAATGGAGAGGAGGGATCAATACGCTTGGCGTTTGTAATGGGGAAAGCAAAGTGTGCCCCTCTAAAACTCTCAACGGTTCCACGCCTGGAGCTGCAGTCAGCGGTTCTTGCAGTCCGTCTTCGCGTTATGATCCTGCAAAATCACGATATGGTACCGACTAGAGTTGTTATGTGGAGTGACTCGAAAACGACCTTGGCGTGGATAAAATCCGATCATCGTCGCTACAAGCCGTATGTGGCACACCGCGTAAACGAAATCCTGGAAAACAGCGAGGTCTCTGAGTGGAGATGGCTTCCAAGCGCGCATAATCCAGCCGACTTTGGCACGCGTCCTCGAGACAAAAAACGCACGTCCTTCTGGGCAAGCGGACCTGACTTCCTGTTAGAGGACGAAAATCATTGGCCGACAACTGAGTCGCGTATACACACCCAAGAGGAGCATAGGGCCAAATTTGTTCTGCATATTCAAACTGATTATAACTTTTTACAGAAGTTCTCATGTTTCATCCGCCTTTCCAGAGTGGTTGCGTGGATGCTTCGTTTCCGCGATAATTGCCAACGGGATCAGCAGCGCAGAAGAGGTGGTCAACTCACCGTCATCGAGCTGGAAAGGGCGGAACTCGCAATTTGTCGAGCTACGCAGAAGGAAGCCTACGCTGAGGAGTATGAAGATCTAAGATTGAAAAGACAAGTAAAACGCAACAGCACGATTTCAACGCTTTCACCATATATGGACGACTCAGGTGTTATTCGAGTAAGAGGACGAATTGACAATGCAGACGCAGTCCCATTCAGTACTCGCAGACCCATTATATTGCCCAAAGCACGCCATGTGACAGACCTGATCGTTGGGTATCATCATCAAAAGTGGAAACACCAAAATGAAGGAACGCCGTAAATTCTGGGTACCTCACGCCAAACGTGCAAAATTAATAGAGCCCAACCTGAGACTCCGCTAATGGGTCCGCTACCACAAGAGAGGTTGACACCATTTGTGAGGCCATTTTCCTACGTGGATCTCGACTACATGGGTCCTTTCCTCGTTACTATCGGACGCCGCAAAGAAAAACGTTGGATTGCACTTTTTACCTGCTTGACGACGCGCGCGGTCCATATGGAAATAGCAAGAGATCTCAGCACGGATTCGTGTTTACTGTGCATACGGAATTTTATGAGCAGACGAGGCACGCCGGTACGCATACGTTCCGATAACGGTACGAACTTCATCGGTGCAGACAGGGAACTACAAAAACAAGTCGTCGAATTTGATTCTGGAAAGATTGCTGACTCGCTCGCGAATGAGCGTATAGAATGGGTGTTCAATTGCCCGTTAAACCCTCATGCTGGAGGGTGCTGGGAACGGTTAGTGCGCAGTGTCAAGCGAGCTATGGGACATGCGCTCCATGACGAGAACCTACAAGAGCACTGCCTTTACAGCTTAATGTGCGAAGCGGAGAACATGGTGAACTCTCGCCCGCTAACTCATATACCACTAGATACACCCACCGACGAACCCATAACCCCTAATCATTTTCTTTTAGGTACCGCCAACTCGGATCAAACGCCCCACCCGCGTGAGGAGGAGCACTGCGCCTCTAGAAAGCAATGGAGAAAGGTGCAACAAGCACAGCATCGTTTCTGGAAGAAATGGCTATCCGAATACCTTCCAGATTTGTGTCGCAGGACCAAATGGTACCAGCCTGTGCAGCCGCTGCGCGTTGGAGACGTGGTATTAATTGTGGACAGCAATATACATCGTTCTCGTTGGCCGATGGGCAGAATAACCCAAGTGTTTCCTGGCAAGGACTTACAGGTTCGCAGCGCTGAAGTGCAAACACCAAAGGGAGTATTCCGGCGGCCTGCTTGCTTATTGGCGAAATTGGATGTGGATGAATCCACATAGATTCACGGTGGCCGGGATGTTGGCGACTTCTCGTAACTCTTAAGAAAATTTAATTGTTAGTCATGTTTTTTACAACCCTGAAAATTTGTTAAACTTTGGCCCTTCTGGCAACACTGCTCCCGCTGGAAAAGTCGAAAACTTGTATTGTCTCTAATACTTTGTCATCCCTAGTTTTATGTCGTATCTTTGTCATTTTAAAACTTTACCAGCAATTGAGAGCACAGTATAGACAGTAACCAACCTTTTTGGGTTGTTGTTGTAGTAATCGTTGTTGTTGTAGTTATATTCACTCCTGAAGAAGGCACGGGGTTGTGTGCTGCTATTTAATGGCCTTCCTCAGACTTTTTCTTAGATTTTAGGGTTGTGTGCTGCATTATTATTAGATAAATAAATTTAAACATTTGACAAATCGTGATTTTATTAAAAGAAAATTATAAATGGTAATTAAACAAATGCATAAGATTAATCCAAAATATGAATGCTAAAATCTAAAAAAAATATGTACAGCAATATAAAATAAACATAATTTGCCTTATCCTGAGTTTCGCCTGACCAAAAATTCACCAGAAAATTTGTTCGGGGAAAATGAAACTCATGACAAGGCTGAATAAATATATAAATACTTCAGTATCTTTCGGCCTAATTTCTACCCCCGAAGCAAATAAAGGTTTGGTAAATAGAAAAATTTGTTATGGTTCACAAATAAATTAAATTTTGCTGAGCCAAATGCAAAGTAAAATTTTAACAGTTCAAAAACCAAACAAACGATCGTGGGAAAGCTCTATTTTTGTGTTTTGCTGAAATTGTTAAAATTTATATTTATTTTATATCTTGCAAGTAACGTACGCTTTGTTTGTGCTTTTTCAGCTTTTATTTTCTTTTTCACTCTATTACCGCCAAAACATATTATGTGTATACATGTTTGTAAGCTGTCAAAATTTTACCTAGACCTATGAGCAAGGCGAATCTATACAAGGTGGTGTTATTGGCGAATTTAGATTTTAGCCGCGGTCCTTCTGAATGTCAAAATGATGTGTTTGTTGTAATATGAATTCGCCTTGTTTACAACAAACACATCATTTTGACCTTCAGAAGGACCGCGGCGAGAATTGAAATGCACTATGCTCGCCTATGAGCAAGGTAAAATTCTGACGTTCGTATTCACCGCGAGAAATGTCAAATTTTTACTTTAATCCTTGACGGATCAATTTCCTCTTTTCTATCAATTGGCACAGGCCCATAGCTGTCAAAAATTACCATCCCGAGTTCTTTTCTATCAATTGGTATCGGCCCTCAATAAGAATTTAAACCTGCTATTTAACAAGAATCCAGTGAGGTATAGAAAAACAACAATTTTAGAAATTACCCGCATTTATATACATATATTTCTTTCTAAATCAGTATATTTTACATTCCTACATGTGGTTTTACATATAGAAGAAATTTTTGTTTGGCAAATCATGTTAAAAAAATTTAAATTGATGAGAGCGCTAAGTATTCTATAGTCTCAGCTAATGAAGTTACTCAGTGATCAGATTAAATTTCGAAACACGATCTTAAGTATTTGCGTAGGCACTAAATGCAACCGTGGGGTAGCTATGGTGAATTCAAAAGTGTAACAAAACCAAAACAAAAACTAAAAAGTGGAGCGTGTTTTATTTAAATTGAAGTGTTTAAACAATTTTAAAGGCAAGTACAACAAAAAAAAAGAAACTATATTTAACCATAACGTAATGTGCGTGAATATAAGATAATACTGTTTATTTACAATTGTAGCCAAGATGCCAAACAGATGCGTTCGTGGTTGCAGAGCTGGAGGAGCAGTTTACAAATTTCCATCGCAGCGAGAAATGCCAAGGTATGTATGATTTCCAATGATTTACAAATGTTAAACAGTCAAAACTGGGTAAGCGGGCAGATATGGGAAGTGATTTGTGCATTGAGGTTTTTATACCGAAGCCAGGTATTTGTGGCCAATTTACCAAACGCTGGAATCTTAAAGAGTTGAAGCGGTTTTGTGTATATATTTGTTGAATGGTGCTGGCATGAGGTTGACCGCTGAAGAAAGATCAAATATGCCCATATCTAAATTGCTTATGTAATTCTCTTGCTACCCATCGAAATTTGACTGTATTTTTGTCATATATATAAATGCCAAAAAAAATTGCGGAAGTGTATTTTTGTAAACATGAACAATATTTTATTCATCGACAGGCTTTACGGCGAAAATGGAAATTGTGAAATCAAACTAACACGGATATGACCAACGAAGGAAAAAGGCTATCACGGATCTCAGATGCAATTATTCACATACATTGCTTTGAATTCAAATTTCGTTTTTAGATGTAGATATCTCTACTTCTATGTATTAAGAAATAAGTTAAGATAGTGAAGGCTTTGTTCCTTGGAAGTTTGTTTTCAATCTCTGCAGTTTGCCTAAGTTCATGTTAAATTTGTAACCTACGTTGTTTGGGCTTTGTACTAAATTAGACCATATTTCGGTGGTCAGAAGTTTTTGTGAATATGTAAGTCATAAGGATCTAAGATCTTTAAATATAAAATTCATGGACTTTATGAAACGTACGTTTTTATAATGTCATGGCGTACGTGATAATTGATTAAAAGGTTAATTATTTACTAAAGATATGTTTTAAGATTAAACATTTTATTAATAATTTTGATTTTTATACTTTGCGAACGAAGAAAAAGGGAAGATGTTGGTTTTCTTTGTTGGGTTTGTTGTTTGTTTTTATTTCGTTAGGGTTTGTTGTTTTGTTTTTTGTTTTTTTTTTTTATTACATAACAATACTGAAACAGTATACTAACGTTTTTTATTTATTCTTAGGCGAGTGGAGTGGATGCGGCTTCTGGGAGTCCCAAGTGACACAGCAGTCAAATCACTCTACGCTTGTGGGAGGCACTTTTCTGCACGTTTTCGCAACAGTCTGCGATTATCAAAGGGTGCTGTTCCCGACTTAAATTTATGCGCACCTACAGAAGAGTTTTTTTCAGAAAATGATATAAGTACAGAAACGGTTAACTTAGTGACACAAACTGGCATGAGTAGACAAATAATCCAATTATCACCCGAAAACTTTAATCCCATACTTTCAAACGAAATAATTCAAGTATCACCCGAAGATGGTAATGGGGGGAATTGTATTTCACAAATCGAAGTAGAAAATTCCTTAGAGAATATTCACAATAATCCTTTGGAACAACCTTCTTGTTCTTTCAGTAATGAAAGGTTATTTATAGTTTGTGATCAGGGGACACAAACAGATGAGTATCTTAGTGAAAATTCTCCCAGAAAGATAAAATACCAAGAAGATTTAAACAAAGCCACAGGAGAGATAGAAGTACTAAAACAAAGTGTATTAGAAAAAGAGCAAAGGATTAGAATACTAATATCGCAAACACAAAATTTGCCTCAGCAGCAGAATAATAGAAATATTGAAGAGGTCTTCAGAAATTTGCCTGCACATCTTGCCATATGCGTGAGGAATTGTATTAAAAATTATAGTCGCGATCCTTGTGGTCGCCGTTTCGACAGGAGTTTAAAAACCGTGGCTTTAGGAGTTCAATTTACGTCGCCCTTAGCTTACAGATATTTGAGGCCTCTTTTCCATTGGCCTTCCACAAATACACTTTCGAAATTTATTAGAGGTTGGCCACGAAACCCAGGTTGCTCTTTTAGCAGTATTAAGTCTCTAGAGTTGCGAAGCAGAGGCTGCACTCGTGAGCAGAAGTTTATTTCCATATGTTGTGACGAAATGTCATTAAAGACTCATTTGAAATATGACAGGCATAGGGATTTTGTAATAGGACTGGAGGACTATGGCGACGAAAATCGCACCTCTAGAATAGCAAACAGTGTTCTTGCTATGATGGCCCAAGGGATCGGTGGTGAGTCTTGGTCTCAGCCAATTGCTTATTTTTTCGTGCACGGCTCGTGCAAAGGAGATATTTTAAAAAAGTACGTTTTTGAGGTAATAGCACATCTGCAGGGAATAGGTCTTCACACATGCCAATTTGTTTGTGACCAAGGTTCAAATTTCATTAAATTCGCGCGGGAAATTGGTGTAACTGAAGATACACCTTATTTTAATGTAAATGGTGAGGAAATTGCGTTTTTCTATGATTCTCCCCATTTGTTGAAGAGTTCGCGAAATTGTATTCAAAATAGTAAAAACAATGTACATTTCCGTGGACATCCTGTTAAATGGAGCGATATTGTCCATTTTCACGAACAGGATTCACATCGCGGTATACGATGTGCCCCTAAATTAACATCGTCGCATCTTAGGCCCACAAGCTTTGAAAAAATGAGTGTAAGACTAGCTGCTCAAATATTGAGTAACACAGTTGCTAGCGCAATGTTTTCATTGTACAGCACAGGCAACCTTAATTCTTCCCTCTCCCCTAGCTTTTTAAATACCGCTGAATTTGCTCTGTTTTTCGACCAACTTTTTAACATTTTTAATAGTAAAGGTCTTGGAACCTTACGAAAACACGGCCAACCATTTTCGGGCAGTATTGAACAAAACAATTTCTTGCAAGAAGCCGATCAAACGCTTCGTTCAATTACTGTACATGATTTATCCGGTCGAGATATCACCAACAACTTTTCTTTTATTAAAGGCTGGCTTCTAAATATTCAAAGTTTGCGACGATTGTGGCGTGTTTTGTCACATAAGGGGTTTGAATACATTCTAACTAGAAAACTTTGTCAAGATGAAATCGAACACTATTTCGGGCAGATAAGAAGAGGAGGAGGACTGAACCCAAGAACCACGCCATGCATGTTTGCAGACCTTTTCCGCCAATCATGGGGTCTCAGACATGTTAAATTTGTCACTAGAGGCAACTGCGAACCATTGGCTACTGCTGAATGGGAGCTTTTTTCATTTAGCACCCTAGAGAGAGTCTGCAATGATCCTCTGGTGCAGGATACTTCTTGGCAAACTTTTCAAAGTTTACCCAGGCCTCATATTGACGATATTAGAAATAATATTGAAATAGATATAGTTGAAAGTGACTTCCTTCAACGAAATTCGTTTGCCTATTTTTGCGGCTATATTTACTTCGAATACTATAAGCTGCATAATTGTTTGACACCTTTGCCACATTTTGAAGAAGGTGAAATTCCTGAAGATGCCTTCACATTTACAAAAGAGAAGGAATATGATAGGTCAAACTTAGTCAAACCCCCATCTGATTTTATCAATTATATCACAAAACTTGATGAAGTTTTAAATGAATATTTTGACTCTTGTTGTCATTTAATTGGATTTTCAAAAGCCTTGTTTGATAAAATGTGTCACATAGAGTCATTCCAATGTTGTCGAAATTCAAACCCCGATGATGTGAAACATCTTTTTATTAGAATACGAACATACTTTTCGTTAAAAATTTTTAACAAGGAGGCTTCCTCACCCAATTTCAATCATACAAAGTTTCTATGCATTTCACATAGATAGGTCTTTTCCATTTACAAATATACTCATAATGTTTAATACAATTTCGCAAACTCCAACGATTTTTGCAATGTGTTTAAAGATAACGCTTCCAAATACCCCTGTGGGTGCGTAGAAAATTTATTTTGTATATGTACATATGTAAATATAAAAGAAAATGTGATTTTTTTATTTTTTTAAGTACAAATTTTATTTAATTTTACTAGTTTTAATAAACTCTTACCACGTATATACATACAAACATATGAATTTTTGATTTTGCATGCCTTACTTTTTATTTATATATAACTTTAATTATGTATTTAGTTTAAAAGGTGATAATAGGCCTCATGGGGAACCGACCACCTTAAAAAATCGGTAACGCGCCTGATTGTATACCTCAGTGGTGGTGTGGAAAATACAAAAAAAATAAACTGCATTTCTTTAACCACAATATTTCTTTTTTATTGAGTAGGAAATTGTAACTTAAAGCTGATTTAAGAAAACGTTTGTTTTTCTCTCGATAGTATCATTATAAAATATTATTAAGCGCACATTCGTACATATGTCGCAATCAATGCTTAACCATATTTCCTGCAAGAGCACGGGCACCTGAACCACCGAATTTCGTTGATTCAAAGCAACGTGGATTGCCAACCAACAGAGTTATATCGTATTCGATGAGGGTGTTTTTCATCATTTCCTTGTTGGAATCCTAGCCAACCTAATTTCACATCATGGTCATCACCGTACACTAATAACATTGATTCATGTTAATTCATGTTGCAGAAATTTCGGTTTAATTTATCCAAAAGGCTGTCATTGACCCTCAGCGACCTTCGTACCCATAAAATTGCAAGAAACAGCTGCCCGAAATTTTGCACGGCTCCTCTTCGTTTTCCTACATGATTCCTCAGAAAAGAAATACCTTAAAGTGGCAGTGTGCGTGTCATATCTACAATAATTACATAAAAGTAGTTAATTCCTTTAGTTTAAAATTCACTCAACAAGAAATATTTCGTATACATACTTTTTGCAAATGAGATTGCAAGTATCCAGCAGGTAAACAGCCCATCGCCAAGATGTTTAAAAACCATTCCTCCGCCATATCCCTTGATCTTGCTAACACATAAAATTCGTGGAATTATAAAACAAAGGCATAAAATGTACAGATTCTTGAAGAAATTCAATGAAAATTACTACCTGCTTGTATTTCTCGTAAACAGAAGAAAATAAATAGAAATATATATTCACCACAGCACAAGTAGCACCAGAGCAGTATTTTTTCTGTAGTTTCTCATTTTAGTGGCAGTGCTCCGAGCATTCAGATAGTCATTATCATTTTGCATAAAAAACGTAATGAAATAAGTTGTATTCCAATAGTTTACATAGTGAGTCATTTACGTATATAATTTTATGTAGAATTATTCAATAAATTTCGTTTTACACTATACTTTTTGAAACTATTTTGAGCTAATTATTTTTTGTTTCTCAAAAGCAACCCTGCGTGCTTTGAAGGCGTGTGTACCAATAATTTCATCCCTAGCATATTCATCCCCGAGGAAGGCAGTCGCCGAATTCACCGAAGGTTGTTTACTGGTTATATTGTGATTGAGAGGGAGCGAAAACTAATGTAGGTATAAATGTCTTATATTTTATAATCGAATTAACCCTAATTAAACACATTATAGGAAATAAAAACAGCGTAAAGTGTGGAGTACGGTTTTGTGCCCGTCCCAGTATTGTACGCGTGTAACCTAAGCAAAAAACGCTAGTTTTTTTTATTTCTCGCGCCCCTCGGAGCTGCAACACTATGTATGGGTTTTTAATGAAATGCCTTTAAATAAAGGGTTGTAAAAATGTTTATAAAAAGATTTCTTTTGAAAATTTTTAGTAAGTTTATATTCATACGCTTATAAACAACTTTTTTTGAACCTTTATTATAAGTTTACACGTTTACGCTTATAAAATGCTTTCTTTTGAACATTTATTACAAGTTTATATTTCTACGCTTATAACCAATGTTCCTTTTCGATTATATTACGCTTACTTTCAAGCGTTTTATAAACAAAAAATCAACGTTTTGTAAGCTTAATGTTTATAATTGAAAACTAAAACAAACCTTTCTTTAAGTTTATTTTGCTTGTTGGGTTCTCTTTTTGCCGGACACTGATTTATATGGTATGAATCTGTTCATAAGCCGTATGAATATTCCTATAAAAGAAGCACCAACTCTATGAAAAAATGAATGAAAGCGATATATATTTAACAATTTTGACTTGTATACTAGACAATATTTTTTTTGTAAACAACAAATAAAAAAATTTTATTTTGTGCTAGCTTCGAAACTAGAAGCTTATTTTTTTGTTAAATGTGCTTTAAAAAGGACCTGCTGCCAATAAAGCCTTGTGGATTGCTATTTTTCCATATTTGTAATGCTTCCATTTAAACATCTTTGTGGAAAAACAGTTTTTTGTTCAGAATTGCTTGTTTACGAAACGTTTGGCTTAAGTTGAAATCATAGGGATGCCGTTTTCT